>NW_015150708.1:877162-893468 GCF_000732505.1 Cyprinodon variegatus
ATGACAGGCTACTATCACTTCAAAGGGCTTCATGAAGACGATGAAATGGAAGCAAGTAACGTTAAAGCCTGATCCTGAAGCAGCGCAGTGGAGGCCTCAACCTGGTGGCTGTTCTTCCTTGGTGATACTTTCACCTCACAATACAATTCTACTAGGTCATTTTGAGGCAGGGCTAAAACTCAGATTAATAGATTAACATAAATTGTAATGTTATCTTAAAGTTTGGGTAGGCAACTTTGTGGGAGCAGTTTGGGAGGGCCATCTTGCTGTACATGACGAAACTGGGCTGTGTAGACTGGCCTTATCATCCAACATCAGAGCAGTTTTCTCATAAACACACTATTTAACTTCCTGAAAGGCTTCAGCAGATGAATTTATCATATTAGCTGTAATGGATGAGCTAATATTATTTTTAATTCTATTTTTTGGGACTTAAATTCCTCTATTTGATTGAAGATGATTGTTTATTGTAATGTAGTGCAGCTATTTTACTAAATGTAAAATTTTATAATCTAGATCTAAATATCTATGTGGAAAACATATGAGTAAAGCCACTCCTGTTTTGGGTGTAATTTTTGATCCCCTTTTGAAACTGACGTTCTACTTCTTATAACTTCAAAGACAAAGATAATAGAAAAAAGAAACTAAAAAAAAAAAAACAAGATCCTACTGATAACTAATCAATATCTTCTGCAATAAATAGAATTACAAGATTTAACATTTAAAATAAATGTATTAGGTAGCAGTGCTTTCTGCAAATTGTTAACCCCTTCATTTTTTACATTGTCTTATTTTACAGTCACAATATTTCACCTGATATTTAACTTGCATGTAAATGTGTAACACAAATTGTCCAACATTTGTAAAGTGGTATTAAATGTAGTTTAAATTAAATAGATTGTACCTACAAAAATTACTGCAAACTCAAATATGCAGCAACATTTTTGCATTTTTTCCCCCCACAAATAAAAAAAAAGTAACTCTTTATACAGTTTTTATGTCTGATCTTCACCTTTTCAGGGCTTTCTGTTTTATACAGTTTTAGCTCATGAGTAAAATAACTTTATTTTATTGGCTTACTTTGTGTTGGTCTTTATTAAAAGAAAAATAAGAATCTAAAGACTCAAACGAAGCAATAAATTTAACTTCTGTCAGCATTATAATTCATCCAGAAAATCAGAGCCAATATGAAATCCTCATCCAAGTCTGGTTTCAGCAACTGTTTGCTTGTTGTGCTCATGCAGTGTAGATACAGCTGTACATGAGACGGGTAAATTAAAAGCTGGTTTACTTCATTTTTGTGAAATACTTTTTTTAAATTATGTTTGGATCTTTTTTTGTGGCTTTTTTATAAGTTTAGAATCTTCAAAATAAAAAAAGATGCGATGAGGGTGGTCCCAGTTCTCACCCTTACTTACTTATTAGTTGGCATTGGTCATAAAATACCCACAAACAATTAAAACTTTCATTTTATAACTTTTATTCAAAATTAGATCAAAGTGATATTCCAAAAGGCTGATTTTCAGTGTACCTTTTAACAAAATCATTAAAGTCATCTTAAAATGTGGTTTTGTGATGCTTAAAAAAGTTTGCTTCCAATTAGTAGCTATTGTGGTTTGGTTATTTAAGCTTTCATCTTTGTGTTACTCTCCAACCACCAAGCATTATTGAAGCACTGCCAAGTCAACAAACAGCCCCTTCATGCCTTTCTCTCCTTTTTTTTCCATACATCCCCATCCCCTCTTGACATGTGTGCCAAAAGGTCGACCCTGACTGGACTTTGATTGAGCTCCACCAGGTGCATGTACAGTATTTAGCCATGGTATTTTCCTTCATTTAATTTACATCCTGAGATGGCTGATTTACCAGATTCTTCTCAGAATAAAGCAGCTGTATAAACAGGAAAAGTAATTTGTGTGCATGCAAAGCTGAGTGCTGCTGCTTCCTTCAACACATTTTGGCTCTAAGCGAAATGTCAGCGACAGGTTACCGTTCAATTCTCGACTCAACTGCTTCTCCTGAAAGCTGGGTTGCTAATTTTGAGGCTTTGTAAAGAACGCCTTAAGGTAATTCTTCTGTCAATGCAGATAGTACTGTTTGTCACAGAGTGTGACAAAACATAGAACTACTAACCCCCATTGTAAAGCTGGTAAACCTTGCTGGTTTAAAGCACACAAGGCTTTGTGGAGGCAATAAAATAATTTCTAAGGTGGCTTTTTGCGCCCCTCTGGCACTTTTTTGTATTTGGCCTACTTCTCTAAGAGGTTTGTTAGAAAACATTAGTACGCAAACAGCATTACGAAAGACCAAAGAAAACACCAAAAATGCCAGGGATAACGTTGTAAAGAAGGTCAAGTAGGGTTAGGTTATTAATACAATTAACACATTTCAGAGTTTTTTTTAAATCTAAAATTCATGATTTTAGAACAACTAGAATTACCAGAGAAATTGCTACCCAATCAATAGAAATGATAACTTTAATCAGAGAGGTAATCAAGAGACCATGAGGAACCAGCAAAGACCCAGAAGTGATTAGCTGCATACTTCATAGATTGTTCCTTTAAAGGAGCTCAGTAACGTATTACGCCTGTAAAAACCCCACCAAAATCCATGTTTGTGTTGAAATAAAGCAATGTAAACCAATCCTGATATAGTTTACTTAGTCCTTTTGGAGCCTGAAAACATTTTTTTACTGAAAGCAATGAACAGACATAAAAATTGTTGTACTCTGTCACCATCTGTTGGCTTTCTTACTCAAGCATCCATCAACTCACTGGCGGAACTTTCTGAAGGACTGGTGTGGACACGTCCCCACCAACTTTAAAATGGGTGGGGACAGTCCCCACCAATAATTTGTACATTTGTATTTGTTTTAAATATGTCGTATTGAATGAAGCATTAATTTCTGCATGTTTTACTCCTACACATTTAATGATAATATCGCGCATGCTCTCCACGACCTCCGAGGATAAGTCAGAGCGCAGCAATACGGGAGGAACAGCGGAGGCTGGAGGCTTTGCTTTGCGCAGGAGGTCTGGAGCGCAGCAAGCGGAGAATGTGGGATTTCGGGGTAACAGGAGAAGCGGCGCAAGTGACGTTTAGACACCGTCCTCAGACATTATACAGTATTTTATAAATGTTTTAAATCAGGTTGGGTCCGCAGTCCGCTAATCCGTGACCTCTGCTTTATAGTGTCCCCACCAACTTTCATTACAAAGTTACAGTACACCCTTGCATCAACTTCCTAGTTTTGGCAACCTTTGCTCTTGCTTCATTGAAAACCAAAATTCATATTTTATTTTGAGCACTGAGGTCTCTTGGTAGCCCATTTTTTTTGTGCTTTTTCACTCTTCTATCTGATTTTTTGCTTTCTATCCACACCTCTACTTCTGAAATAGTTTCATTGTTTACCCCTTGTTTGAATGCACAACACTGTACCTTTGGTGACATGGTGTTGTTATAGCAAATACCAAAAATGCTTACGTTTACTAACAAATGGACCAAAACAGTTTTAATCAAAAAGCGCCATGGGGTAAAAAGTCGTGGTACAATACTTGGTCCCTTCAAGGAATTAGCACAAAAGAAAAACATCAAATGCCTTGTTGCAGTTTGCCACAAGCCATATAGCGGTCACCCATCCTGAACATGAGCTAAAAGCTTTTGATATGTACTTGTAGAATGGCAAAGTCAAAGTCCAGGCCTGAATCCAATTAAAAATCTGTTACAAATCCTAAAATCGATTTTCACAGATGCTCGCCATCAAACCTGACTTAGCTTGAGCTGTTTTGCAAAGAAGAATGAAAAACATCAGTCTGCAAATGTGCAAGCACTCATGGACACATAATGCAAAACACTCACAGCATAAAGTGGCCTCCCACATCTCTACCTGTGGTGGGTTGGGGCTGAACACCAATTTACACCAGAGTTTTCAAATATATGTCTGTAAAAATAGAAAAAAAAAAAAAAACTAGCCTAGCAGAACCGAAAGTTAAAGTTATTAATTTGCAAAAGTGGCTAAATTGAAGGGGTTAAACTGAAAAATAGTGAACCTCATAAACAGACCCTCTCATTCATGGCCTCTGTTACTCCCTCATTGCTAAGGTATGACTCACAAAACATCTAAACAGTTCTGTTTAGGCCCCCCTTGCCTCTCAATATTTTTTTTCCTCTAGCTTTGTGGCCACAACCTCTTTTCCTTCTATGAAACAACTCACCCGCTGCTGAAAAGGTTTGTGTGTTTTTAAAATCACCACCTGCACTTCTTTCACAGCCGTGCTGTACTAAATCTGTGCATGAACAGGAACATACTTTCAGCTCACATGCATGCACCTCAATAATCTGTCTTGCACCCAGACATAGAGAAAAGGTCAACCTCTCGAGAACAATAACACAAAACTTGTGTTGCCATTGGAAAGAGACTGAGCCATCTTCTGCGAGCTCAGATGAGCAATTATCCTTTTCAGCACAAAGGGGGGGGGGGGCTTTTTCTGGGAATGTGCCTCCCTCAAATATTTCTCCTTGCGGTCACAGGAGAAGGCCTACAGCAACATTTGAGCAGAATTGGCGAATGTCAATCTGTCACAGTGTAGGAATGTGTTATTTTTACTGTGGCTATTTTTACCTCCATTTATTTCCATGGCGCCAAGTAACAACATTTTGCTTGAACACGTAACAGCTTGACCACAAGAGCCTCTTGAGGTATTAGTTTATAGACGCTGTTGCACTTTGCATGCAACCTACAAAACATTTATGGAGGGCTCTGGGTTTTGAATTATACGTGCTGTAACTCATTTGGTTTATGATACAAACTCACTTACATGTGGCAACATAATCATTTCTTGAATTTCTAAACAAATAGTAAAGAAGATATATCAGGCCATTCAAATAAAAAGAAACACTAATGAAAGCATCCCTATAATACTAATTGTAACAGTTGTGTTTAAAGAACAAAGTTTAGATTAATGACTGCTGGTTTACATATACTCTGTTTTAACTTTATCTTAAGAGCAACCTATTCTCCATATATTTATTTTGCTTTTAAATGAATGTATTTTAAACATTTGTTAACACTACAAGCATACGGTTCAGAGTAGTTGAAAGGAAAAGTAATGAAAAGCTGTGAGCTGGAAGCAAATTATGCTTTGATAAATGACTACAGTTTAGAACATTTGGGCAGTGGTGAAAAGTAGCAAAGTGCATTTATTTGAATACTTTTCTTAAGTACTCTAATGAGTATCTCTACTTTACTTAAGTAATTTTATTTTTTTGGGGTGGGGGTGGGGGGGTACTTATTACTTTCACTCCACTACTATTTAAAGTCAAATGTTATACTTTCTAATCCACTACATTTCTTGGAAGCTAGTCATTACCCTTTCCTTTTAGCTCAGCTTTGCTTTGTAATCCGCTGTTGCTGTTTTTCTCTGTTTTTTTCTCTTTTCAATCTCGTAATTTCAACATGCAAGATAGCAGCCATTAGGACTGAACTTGGACACCACTACTTTAGAGATTTGCACGACATTCCACAGATGTGAGAACCCGAGTACAGATTTTTTTTTGTAGTTTATACATTTTATTAAGGTGTTAGTTGTTGCCATGTGGCCAAGTTGTTCAGCTCCTGTTTTCTTTTGTTCTTTTCTATTTTTTTTATTAAGAAAAATAATCAAAATAGCTGTTCTTATTTTTTTGTGTGGCATTTTTATGTTGAAGTTCTTTACAAGTGGTGTAGAATCTGTAGCAGGTAGTTCAATGCATTGATAAATCCGGTGGTTTCTGACAGTTACTAGGTTCTTTAAAATTACTCTGAAAATCATATTGAAATGTACAGATATTAGAAAATGTAATTTTTACTGATATATCTATATATATATCATATCTAAGTATTTTCAAAAGTGAGTACTTCAATACTTTAACTTGAGTAGATGTTTAACAGAGTAACTTTAATTTGTAGTTGAGTAAGTTTTGACCATGAGTATCAATACCTCTACTGAAGTACTAAAACTTCGTCCACCACTGCATTTGGGTCATGAGCTTAATAAGATATATGTCTGGATTTTAACAAGGCAATTTTAACTTTCATATGCTTTGATCTAACCATTCCATGTTTTTAAGAGTAACCAAGAGTAACCATTGATCTAACCCTTCCAGGTTAGCTCTGACAATATTGTTGTCCTGCTGAAAGGTGAACCTCTGTTCCAGTCTTAACCTTTAAAGTCTAACAGGATGTCCTCCACTGATGCCTTTTATTAATCTCAGCCCAGTTCCAAATGGGAGGATATAAAGTTGTCCACAAACAAGTTTGACTGTACTGAAATCAAAAGGTGCACAATGTTCAAGGGAAACAGTGTGGTTAAATGCAGTAATGTTACTGTTTATTCAGTGACTGAAAACAGCATAGAGGAGTGAGTTTATTTGCCAAGCTTGTGGTAAAAAACAAGATTTTAGTTTCTGTTTCCATCAATTACAACATAAATAAAGTCTGAAACAAATACCCATAGAATACATTGCATTCAGCATTACCATAGAAGTGCAATACACATAGTTAGTATACTGTAGTTGACACGGATGTAGGGGCAGTACTTGCAAAAAAACACAGAGGGGCAGTGATCAACATCCTTCCATCCATTCATCTATTTTCCTTCATGCTTATTGTGAGGGGTGCTGGCGCCTACCTCTAGACCTTTTCGGGCGAGAGGTGGGGTGCACCCTGGACAGGTCACCTTTCCATCGCAGGGCAACACAGAGACAAACAGGACAAACAACCATTTACACTCACTCACACCTAAAGAGAATTTAGCCAATTAACCTAACAGTTATGTTTTTGGAATGTGGGAGGAAGACGGAATACCTGGGGAGAACCCAAGCATGCTCAGGGAAATCATGTAAACTCCATGCAGAAAGACCCTGGGCTGGGAATCGAAACCGGAACCTTCTTGCTGCAGGCCACTGTTACTGTACGTTGAGCAGCCCAGTGAGTGATCAACACAGGAAGCAGAAATGCAGGAAAAAAAAAAGAGAAGAAACAAATGACATACAACTTTGCACAGTATTATTTAAGAATTTCTCATTTTTGAAGAATAGTAGGTTTGTTATGGCAGTAACAAAAATATGAAGTGGAATAAAACAGTTGTTTTACTTGACGCACAAATTGATACATCCCTCTTTCTTTACTTCAACTTCACAACATGTACTTTGTACTCTATACCAATAAAACAAACTAAATTATGGTGTTTATGTCAAAACAAGATGTGAAAAGGCTCTTTGTTTTAATAATTTTGCTAGGCACTGGGCATGCACCATTTGTTGATCCTTCATGTCTTTCTGCTGAAAGACAGTATAGGATTGGTTTCCCACAGTTGCAATACTGCTGCAAGCGTTTTTGAAAAAGCAATTTCTGCAGATACAGGTATTTTATTTATATCTTTGTATCCATCTCACCCTGCTTTCTCTTTCTCTCTCTCCCTCCATACACACACACACACACATATATATATATATAGACATGAATGTTTATTGTATTAACAATAGCCTTTCGTTGTCCTACTTAAAACACACACAAGAAGTTTGAATTATTCAGCTTGAAACTCTCTTAATCTCTGTAGTGTAGGAAATGGCTTTAAATTCTTACTGAATTTCTGAACAATAAAATAAAGTAACTATTTTTTGGTTACAGGTGCTATTTCCATCCTTGATGTTTTTTTGTGAGAGAATAAAGCAGCACAAATGTCAACAGTGCTTTTGCAAACAGTGAAGACAAACAATTACACTAACATTGAATAAATAATCACAATTTGATCCATTTGAAGAGACCACAACATGCTACTGTACCTGTTATAAGTTTGTTGGAGACGCATTGGCTATTTGAACTCTGAGTCTGTCCGTGTTTTAATGACCATTAGCAGGCAGCAGAGCGTAGAAAGAGACGTAACCCCCTGCAGACAGGATGGAAGCCCTTATTTACTTTGCAGATAAGGATAGTGGGTATTGGAAGGAGTGGAATGTACTGGAATGCTGGATTGTTTTGGGGAAGCTTCTTGGAAGTCTATGATAACAAAACAATGGGAGGGGGAGCGGGGGTTTGACAAAAACAGCAGTTATCTGAGGGTTTCTTTATGTGGCTAATTTTTACAGAAAAATATTAGTTGTCAAAACAAGACCCAGAACATCCAACACTCATTCTCTTGGCATTGCTTTCTTCAGGGGTAATGAACAGGTTTCTAACCTTCTCATTGTGAGTACAGTCACATTACCTTCTGAATGAACCCTCTTTCTTTAAGAAGTATGAATTTGTTGATACAGATAAGTGCAGTTTTTGTGCTTTTCTCTATGCACCATCTCTCTTGTTGGTCATCTGACTCATTTGGCAGGTCACTGTTTTAAAATCTTTTGAGTAAAGACAGTAAAATTCTGTCTGATTTAATTGTATCTACTTTGGAAACGAAATGGAAATGATTGATTAGAAATTATATCAGTATTAAAATATTAAAAATCAAACGTTTCTGTGATAAACATTCAAGGATGAGTCCCCTCTGATCTTCTAGTCGAAAAACAACTTTAGTTTGATAGTGGCAGGGGGTCAGAATCAGTATTTGATTATTTGTCATGATTTATCAAAAATATTTAAATACAGAGAGAAACATATCTTTAGTCGTGAAAGGTGCAGTAGGAGATCCTTTCTGACAAATCTTTTTTTCCATGTGGCTTGAAGATCTCCCCACAGTCACGTAGCAAGCAGTGAAATAAAAGGTCTGGAAGTGAAGCTAAAATAGTTGGTCCCGCTACAGTGTGAAATCTATGAGTAACGTCCACCAATCACAAAAGACGGTCTTTTGTACATTATTGGTTTATTGTTGAATCCCCTTCAGCAGCAGCCTCTGGCCAGGTCGCCTCTTCCAGTTTGCCGCAGTGGCTGGAAGGTGTTTTTTATGTACATAATCCAAACTGCAGCACCAGTGATGCAACCTAACCAAAATTCATCTGGATTATGTAGCCTAAATGTTTCTATAGGATGTATTTTTTTTCCTTAACTCAAGGGGCTATTTTAAAATAACGATTAAAAAAAACTATGAATTTAAAATATAAATTTAAGGAATTTTCCTTTATAATATCCACCTCATTTTGGGAAATTCTCACCTATTTTGCATACCCAAATGGACAAGCAAATAACTCAGTAACTGTAAGCTCAAAATACATGTGCAATACATTAGCTAACACCCTCTAGTTTCTGAATATAGAAATGCAAACATTTTTTATTGCCCTTTTATCTTTTTTATTTATAAATATAATATATATATAAATAAATAAAAATATATATAATATATATATATATTATATATTTTAAGCCTACACTGAAACACCATAGAAACTCCACAAAAACAATGTGCACAAATCTCCCGCACTTTTCCATGGCATCTCCTAGGACCTATAATGATTTACTGGACCCCCAGCTTTTGTAAGCGGACACAGAAAAGACAGATGCGACACTTTCTTAGCACCACAACACATCTCCTGCTCTCACTTTCAACAGATTTTGCACTAATATTTGCTAAAGTTTCCGAACAGTATGCTGGTTAAACCTCAAACTCAACGCTATTTCTGACATTTTGAATTGAAAAAGCTTCCTGGATGGGAAGCGAAACATCTTCAACTTGGAAACAAAGTCCAGTGGATATTTTTTAAACTTTCTTTTTGGAATTTCCACAGTAACCCATACTTGCTCTGAACAACAACTCTCTTTTCCACAGACTAACATCCCAATTTTTAATGAGGAGCAGCTGTGCAGAGCCTGGAATAAAAGGCTAAATCCTATTAAAATGCTAAACAAATATCCAATAAATGCTTAAAAATTATTGTGTGCTAATAATTCTTCTTGTGCCAATCTATTTTTAAAGTACAGTGCTAAATAAAGTGTCAAATTGCTAGTTAAAGTGCTTTTAATAAAGTGCAAAGGTGCCTTTGAAGTGTTGCAAGTTATTTTCATAATAATAGTCTCAGTAATGAAGACCTCTTCATTACACCACCCCAGGAAAAAAATCCTAGGCTGCCACTGTTGTACAATCAGCCTCTATGATACCAGGTGAACAGATTATTCAGGGGAACCCCTTTTTCAACAATAACAAGGGCTTTGTTACTTCAAAACCGTATTATCAGCCATATAATTATTTTGAGCGTTCTAATGTTGTTTCAATTAAAAGAATCCCACTTTTTACGACGGTATATGGTATTCAGCTATTTGGTGGTCTACAATTACTGAGCATTGCACGGCTTGACCATCAGATTAGGGTACTAGAATTTAAATCCAAAACAATTAGATGCAAAAAGTTGGGAGTTTTGTAGGATTAAAGTAAGACTAGAAACTCTTGCTGGACTACAATAGTTTCTAGAGATACATGTAGTTTCTCTTTACAGTGAGAATCCTTGCAACTGTACTCTTCTCAACTTTTTAGTCAGTTATATTTTTTTTTGTTGTGAAGCCTGACATGTCCTCTTTGGCCTTTGTTTCATTAACTGAATGCTTGAGACCAGGAGGATGTTAAATATTTTATTGTCAAACTTACTGAAGTTAATGAAGTCCATTTTATAAGTGATAACCGACTTAAAGTTGTTCCTTTGCACCTTATCAAAAACACTTATGATATGAAGTATCTGAGATCAAAAGAAATAAAAAAGTAACTACTCTCAGATAACTCCTAAAGATATCTATGGTTTTATTCACAATACTTCACCCTTTTAATATGCATATTATTGCATTTTTTTCCCTAGCATATCAAATATGTCAACCCGGAGAGACTCAAGCAAAAACAGACGCAAAAACAGATTACAAAGATTTTATTGACATGCAGTTTCTGTAAAGGTTCATAAACAGCCTTAAAAGGGAACTTTTATTTTAGGATACTGATCCTATCATGAAAACAACATTCTATGGACATGTGGAAGAAACAGACCTACAGCATCACTGATCTTATACTTGTTTTTAGGTGCGTTTTCCACCAATTCATTCTATGTCCTATGCTCACCAGGAGACCCACCTAAATCATCAAGATTTTATTTGTGATGGATGGTAGAAGAGGGTAGGCTAAAAAACTCCTTTTTGATAAAGCCTATAGTTAGAGGGTCTCAGGTTATCCTGAGCTATCTCTATAGTTATGCTGCTATAGGCTTAGACTGCTGGAGGACATACAGAACCCCCTTTTTCATTATTCTGCTTCATTGGATCTCTATTCTCCCACTCTGCGGAATTTTTTCGCTTTTGTTTGGCTGTGACTCCATCCTGGAGAGAAAGATCAGCTGTGCTGCTGCCATCAACACCTTTGTTCATAGATGTTTGAGCTTGGCCTGTTTCTAGCGTAAACCTGTTTCTCTGACTGTGTCTAACTGTTGTGCTCTCTTCATCCTCTGACATGGGAGCCTGCTCGGAGATTGTCTGCCTTGGCTGCGTCTTTCCTGGACTGGGCCTCCTGTGGTGCTGGTTGACAGTTGCCTTTTGCATCTTTGCTTCTGTCTCTATGTTTGCTTCCGTCTCCTTGAACCCTGGTCAGCTTTGGCAGATGGCCACTCACACTGAGCCTGGTTCTACTGGTGGTTTCTTCCTGTTAAAAGGGAGATTTTCCTCTTCACTATCGCTACAAGCATGCTTAGTGTGAGGGATTGCCTTTGAGTCTATGAGTTAATGCAATCAACTGGTTTTCCTTAGATAGAAAACTTTGAATCAATTTTACTGTATGATCTGGTTGAATTGCAAAGTGCCCTGAGATGACATGTATTGAGAAGTGGCGCTATATAAAGGAACAGAATTGAATAGAATTTTCTTGGTGTGCCTTCTAAACAGTTGTCCAAACACTTAAACAGTTGTTCTAGAGGCTTGACTTCCCAAAGATGCCCTTTTTCTTTTGCCAAAGTTTATAATGAGAAGTCAATTAAAACTTATATCCCGTTTATCACTCGGCCTGCTAAGCTAGGAGGAAGGTAAATATGGGTCCTTAATAAATGCCCTGTAGGCTTTGAGGAATAGTCATCCAAGTCATAAATTGTAATAGATTACCAATAAAAAGTTACAAGATACTTGACATTAAATGTGAAGTTTGGCTTAATTTATTTGATTGAGATATACTTTTGTTCTGTTGATTACTAAAACTGAATTTACCATTATTTCACTTTTTTATGCAGAATGTAATCTAAATGCCATTTGTATGGTTTTTCAATGAGAAACATGAAATGAAACGAAAAGCTTCCGCATTTACTGAATTTTAAAACCGTACCATGCAAGTATAATTACAGTATACTGCGCTGTGCACAGACATAACTCTGGTAGCCTACGTAACTTATTATGGGCTGTGTGTTGGCTCTGCTGTGCCACTGGTGCATTTTTTTTAAAAGTCTGGAAACAAATGCTTCATCCAACATGCAGGAGACCAGTCTTTAAAATGCAAACTGAATTCCTCATCTCAGCTCTGGAAGGTCTCAGTCTCCTACTCTTCATCCTCATGATCCACCCTCTCCTCACTGCATGCATCACTGGTACCCACATCAAGATGTACACGTAATTTTAAAATTATTTTTGCATGTTTACATTCGTAAAATGGCCAAAAATGAACACAGTAAGCGGATTTCTTGATCACTATAAACAAATTGTTTAAACAGCATTTGCACAGAAATTATTCTGTCCCAAGCCTTTTGATCTATATAAGTGGTAGATTACTATATCCGTGACTACTATAAGCGGATTCCACTGTATTACCAAAATCATTAGATCATCCCCCCATATCTTTAAATCTAAGTCTGCTAACAATTTCAAAGTGCACGGGTGTTTAAAATCCATTAGACACTGTAACAATTATTATGCTTACTCAGCAACTCAGCTGTGGAAAAGTCACAGAGCGTGGGACAGAGGATTTTGAGATGCACAGTGTTGCTGAAGTCACCAACTTTCTGCAGTCAACAGCAGCAGACCTGCAAACATCATGTGATGTTCAGATTCAGTGTTCAGGCTTCATAATATGGGTATCCACGGATAAACAGCTGCACCTAAGCCTTGCATCACTGCAAACTATAACATGCACAGTGGTGTCAAAAGTACACACATTTGTCACTTAAGTAGAAGTATAGATATTGCAGTTGAAAAGCAATTTGGTAAAAGTTGTAGTATCAACTTGACCTCTTTACTCAAGTAAAAGTGAAAAAGTATGTGCTCTAAAACTATCTAAAGTATTAAGTGACCTTAAAAAAAAAAACAGCCAGATGCCACTGTATGAATTGAAAGCTCAATTTTTCAACTATTTTGAAAAATTCTTTGACGCAGGGCAATGGATGAAGCAGGCCTTGTTGGTCTCCGTCTCCATCTCCCGATACGCTCTCGCCTGTGTCCGACCTTTCAGACGTTTCAACATCTTTTTCTGAATCCAGCATTGTAGCATGGCATAGACAATTGATGTTTGCAGTTCGAAGAACACCTGCTTGCTTCTGATGACTTCCTTTGGGTCAGCGCAAATTTGATGAATAGCTAACCAATGAGTGTTTGCATTATATGACTCATCCAATTGCACTAGACAAGAGTAGTAAGTAACATTTGTTTTAAAGATGTAAGGAATAGAAAGTACAGATACTTGTGTGAAAATGTGATGAGTACATGTCAGAAGTAGGAAGAAAAATAAGTAATGGAGTAAAGTATTTTACTTCAAGTAACAAAGTATTTTTACTTCGTTACTTGACACCTCTGAACACGCAGCCGTCCATGTCTGAACTGCTTATCCCTAGGCAGTGGATAAGGCACAACACATAAAACAAATGCATTTTTATGCGTGTACATTTTAATGGAGAAGGGAATAGTGCTGCTACAGGCAATGAAATGTAAAAATATTTTTTTTGATTGCAAGAAATGTCCAAGGATTGCTATTAGTCCTTTCTATTTAGACATGACTGAAAATCTCACAAAAGGCACAAATGATTGACTTTGAAAAGGAGAACCTGGACTGCTGTGTGCAAAACCCTAAACCTAAACACTTTTTTAAAGCTTGTGAAAAGCCTTCTTTGAGGAATAGAAGCTATTATAGCTGCAACTGTTGGTCTGGCATCATATATTAAAGCTTTTTGAATGAAGAGTGGGGTTTTGGTAAGGTTCAAGTGTGGGTGAAGGCAAAGCACATAAATAACTGTGGTAATAGAGTGCAAGTTAAATGGATGCTTTTTACTTTTTTTATCATTTCTATATAAAAAAAAAAATAAATTACCATATATTTTCCACATTTTAAGACAAATCTTCATCCAACAAGAAAACATTTCCTGGTGTTCAATAATAAACAGGGAAGAGATTTCATGTGATAGAGCACACACTACTCTGTTTTTATATTGCTGAGATATTGTTCGTCACAGTTTTTCTTTCTTTTTATTTTATTTTAAATCAAATAGATTTTAAAACGTTCTTCAAAAAACTTGTCATTGCTGTTAGAAAATATTTAGCATTCAGGTTGTAAAAACCACACAGTGATCTTCCTTCTCATTATCTTACAGTAAAGATAAACACAGAATGCTGTTTAAAGCAGACAGCTTCATGTCATCTTAAGAGGCCGCATTAAAGGCTGCTTTAATCTTTGCACGTAGAAAACAAGGAATGCGCTTTTATTGGTGTGGTGTGTCCATGCCAACCAGCGAAGCTGAAAAGTGTTACAGTTATTGTGTCAACTAAGAATTATAGCCGCCTGTGATAACTGTAATTATAAAGTTCAGGGGGAAGCCTGCACGCTATCTCTCATTACTTAGTTGTGGGGTCATGTCATCCAGTCTATGATTGGTGTGTCAGAGGGTGTGAGGTTGGGTTAAATGTTTAATCCTTTGCAAACATAAAGTAAAAATATTCTCCTTAATCTTTATCTTATTATCACCATCTAGACTCTGAAGATGTGTCTTATAGATGATGTGGTTCTCTTTGATTTTGATAAATGATGCCTCCATGAGTACAACATCATGTGGGTATTTGAGGTCCCTAAATGAGGCATTTGACATTTGAAGTTCAAATAAGCATGGCTAACTCCTGTAAGGGTTTTACCATCATTCATTTTGCCATCATTCCTGCTCATTCTTAACCCCTCCCCCTTGAGTTGCTGTCGGCATGTCCGTCACCAAAATTTCATGCAGATCCTCAATAGATGCGGGACGAATACAAGGCCCTCTAGCATTCCACATTATCTTTCATAGGTCCAATGAGAGGTCATGCATCCAATCAGGGATTCCTTTACACATAGATAAAATGGGACGGAATATTTTTTGGGAACACCTGCAATGGAAAAAAAAAAAAAAAAGACTCAAAGCATGACTATCTTCACACCAAGTTGGTTATGTGCGGGAAAGAAATCCAAACATTCCCACTTTCCCCCAAACAGCATGAAATTATAAAGATGCACGTGTGTTTGTGTGTGTGGAGGAGGTGGGTTGCATGTGTGTAGGCAGGTTGAAGAGAGAGCAAAGGAGCAGAATATTGAAAAGTCTGCTCATCTTTTCTTACTTTGATCTAAAAAAGGTTTTCTCATTTTACAATTGGGCTGCTGTGCCCCTCTCAGGAAACGGACCAAGTCATCCAGCAGAATCTCATTAAGATCAAAGAGGTAAGTCAGGTGCAATGCAGTTTTTACTTTTTGTTGTAACACAAATCAGCAATTAGCTCATTCCTTTGCTTTGGCATCATCCTCATCCTGGTTTAATTTAACTGACGCAAGAGTCTCACCCGCCCCCTTTCCACCCGCTGCCACAGAGAGTTTTTGTTAGGATGCTTTAGCTATGATTATGTGAAACTGACCTTGCGAGTGTACAAACCCGGCAGTGTTTACATGTTTACAAGTATGTGTTTGCAAGATAATGGCTGTGATCACTCACTGAATCAAAAATACACAACGGCTGCAAGTTGTTGTTTTTTTTTTTTTCCCTCCAAGCAGTGCCACGTCAAGTTCATTTTTCAGTTGCAAGTAACTGGGCCATATTTAGTTTAAAGCTCCCATGAAATGCAAAATTCACCTTATAAACATTTTCTATCAGTCTTATGTGTCCTGAAGCTTGTGTATGAGGTTCACAAATTAAAAAACAAACATTTCCCTCTCTTTACTCTTGCCTTGTTCCTCCTCTCAGTTACTGTGTGCTCAAAATGCTCTATTTAAAAATTATACCCTTTATGAGGTCATTTAGGGAAATAACCACTCCTCCTACACCCCCATCTAAGCCCACTCTCTAGCAGGCGCCATCTCTCTGCTCACCGACACATCAGGACAAAAGTATTCTACCTTCATCTGAGCCCCTTAAAGGAATAGTACACCCAAAACATGTT
>NW_015150708.1:894569-956508 GCF_000732505.1 Cyprinodon variegatus
GTATGTATCAAATACGATACATTTGGCATTATAGGGTTAAAGGACTTACTCACAACATGGATGTTCTCAAGCATGTTTCTCCACTCACCTTAAATTGAAAACTGGACTGATACCAACTGTCTTTTGCAAAGCTTTACAGGTAAGATCTGAACATGACTTTACTGTGTTGGACTGCTTAGCCTGTAAACACATCATCACGGCTGCCAAGTTTCACGCATTAAGTGTGACATGCATGCAATTTGACCCATTTTCATGCACCACGCCACACATGACATTTCACATGTATATTTCCCCATTCAATATACATTCGATACTTGTAGCAGCTTGCCATAGAAGGGAAGGCTAACTCAGATTGACTGACAGCTATAACCAATCCCAAATCAATCCATCAGTCTTTTCTGCCTAAATCTAACCAACAACAGAAGGCCACGATATAGGAAGCAACTGGGTGGATCTTGGCATCTCCAGCTGTGTTTCAGACACAACAGCACCGAGATATAAAACCCAGTAGACGTTCTCCAGCTTGCTGGAGGGTAGCGACCCAGTTATTAACACTGTTTATTTGCTGTTTCTCCTTCAGTTTTCTAATTAATATGTACTATTTTAAAATCTCTATAATTGTATGATTTCCTGTATTTGTTGCAAAGCTGTGGACATTTTATTTACCTCTTGCCCAGTTCACACTTGAAAATGAGACTCTGTAACGTTGATCTCAATGTGTGTTAATGTGTCATTCGAAAAGGTAAAAAAAAAAAAACTTGCGTTACAAGTTTGAAGATGTTTTGCTTCCCATCCAGGAAGCTTTTCAATAAAAAAATGTTTGAATCTTCCAAAGAGAATCTTCACCAACATGTTAGTGTGTGAGTTACAGACTTGATAATATATATTGCGACCCTGCTAAAGCAGTGTTTTTCACACTTCTGGACCTGTTTAGTTCCAGCAAAAAGAAACACGTTTATTTGAAGTGTGGGCAAAACCTGAAATTAACTGGTTAGAAATGAAAAGATGAAAATCAAAGAACACAGGAAATGTCAAGGACACTCACGACGTAGATAAGGGAGGATCAGATGGAGACTCCGGTAGCGACGAGGAAACTTTCATTGTCAGCTACATATCTCTAAGCAGGTGTGCTTCATGCTAACATTTCTCAAACCCTTATTTTGTAGGCTAATGACGGACTACATCTTTATTGTGTCGGACATAAAAGAGAAACATAGTCACTCTGACTGATTATGAACTTATACCGTAGCCTCACCTATGATATCTCTCTGCTGCTCTCCTGTCTGGTAAAAACGGGTGACTGGTTACATTTAGTAGAACCACGACTGTCAAATTTTCTTCCAAATTCTTGTTTCACTTCTAATTTCTGGTTAATTAATGGGCCACCGTGCGCTTAAAGCAGCTAGCAAAGTCTGCCTTTTTCCTCTGCATTATTCCGCTCTTCTAGCCTCCATCATTTCGAACTCTGAGAGGTTTTCATGGTTGCCAGTGTGGGGGCGGGGCCTTTGAGATGGCGAGGGCGTGGAAGCAAAAGCAGCTTGTTTAGAAGAGGGCTGAATGAGGTTATTGGTTCAGAAGGCTCCCTTTTAATATTGTTAATTTTCAAATATAGTATAAGACCTTTAAAATACATGTATTGTTATTACAAGTGTTCAATTAAATGTCCAAAATGAAAAAAAAGAAGAAAAGTGTATATAAAAAGTGCTACATCCAGCATAAAGTTTGAAAACAGGGATAATGTTTGGAATGCCAAACTCTAAGGCAGTGAGTAAGCATGAGTTTATGAAAAACACATATGACAATTCATTTTGCAAGGAAGAGGAAGCTGAAAGAAATACTATGTAAAAAGAACAGCCTAGAAAGTTATAAAAAAAAAAAAAAAAAGTGGCACCCAAATGAGAAATGTAAAAACATTTGATAGAGAGCCCAGTCTGTCTCCAATTCCCTTATGTGCCAAACAACCTCATTTAAAGTGTTCCAGTGAAAGGACTAAAACTCTCTGGTAAGATTTAGTTAAGTTACAATTTCTGCTCCAGTTCTTACCAGCATTTTTGTTGACACTACCTCCTCCCAACAACTGGGCCACCAATTTATACTGGCAAGTGATTTTGCAGGGAAATTGTGTAAAACCAAGTAACATAACTTCTCTGAAAACAAACAAGTCATCACACATTTTACCTACTTTATACATTGGTTTTATATGTTTATTTTAATAAAAGTTATTTAGAAGTGTGTTTGGTTTCTTTTGCCAGATTTTTTTTTATTTTGCAAACATGTGATCCTCTATTTAATAAAGTTTTTATTTTATGCTTTAAAACATGAAAATTTGCACATAAGTGTCTATCTGATTCTATCATCTTAAACGTAAAAAGAAATGTTACAAGCTAAAAGTTACTGAGGACTTGAGTAAGAATTTTTCCAATTACTTGTTTAGTCTTACTTGAGTAATTGTTTTGATGACTATTTTCTACTAAAGTAGTCCTACTAATAATAGAGTACTTTAGCCACCTCTGAATGTATGCCAAACGAGTTACAACCAGGTAAATAAATGTTTAAACTCTACAGATCTAGCCTATTTCCCTTTTTCTTAGATATTACAGGTGGTTGGATCAAAAGGCGGGGTTTTAATCTTCTAAATGTGAACAACATTTAAAGTTAGTTCAGTAAAAACCTGGCAAAAATAACTTAAATAATAGTACATAATAGTGTTGCATACAGTGTGAAAAAGAGAATCCAAAATGCACAGATAGGGCAGGTGAGGTATTATGATGTGCAGGACATATTTGAAGAGTAGTTGTTCTTTTAAGAAGCTTCTCTCCGGGCTTCTTAAAGGTCGAGAGGAATGCCTCTGCTCTGACAGTAATTGGTAGCTTGTTCCACCATCATGGAACCACAAATTAAAACAGCCTGGACTGGGACCGCCTTGTGTGTATGGAATAGCAGGGTAGTACAATGTTCCAGAAGAGAATGTAGGGGTTGAGAAAGAGCGCTGAAGTCTGATGGCTATGAACAAACAGAGCAAACAGTGATTCTATTGAACAGCTTACTTTATTAGGAGATAACCCAATTTCCTTTGCCTTAGACAACTTGCTTATTTCTATCTAGATTTTACAAGCACTCTGCATAAAACACCACAAATGTCCTGGTGGATCACTTATCATCAACATTTGCTCATTTGTCTCAAAAGCATCACAGATTTCAGAGTAGTAGTAAAAATAAAAAAAAAAATAAAAAAACTGCACATAAAGAGTGGGATGCATTTATTCTTTTAAAAACACTCCCTTAAATCAAAGATTTACACTAACAAAAGAAAATGTGTAAAATTACAAATAAAATCTAAATCTGTTTGTCTCACAATAAAAATTCCCTCTCTGCCTTTGACCCATCCCCTTGGGGAGCAGTGGGCTGCCATAGTGTTGCGCCCGGGGAGCGGTGTGGGGTTAAGGGTTTTGCTCAGGAACCCAGAGTGCAGGCTGTGGGGATCGAACTGGGTCCTTGCAACCTTCTCAGAGCACAAGCGCAATTTTCTAACCCACTAGGCCAACACTTCCCTACATCACAATCAACATAATCATAATCAACAGTGAAAACACAAAACAAAAACTGGTATGTAAAAAGGACTATTAAAAGGGGATAGGAATTGAATTTAGTTAATTTATATGGCAGCAATTCACACCTTATCAAAAACGTGTCATTTCAAGGCACTTTAACCATATTGCTTGATTTGAGAAAGCTGTGTAGCACAGGTATAGGGGAATACAAATGGTAAATGGCCTGTATTATATAGCACTTTTTAAAATCGCAAGACTTGACCAAAGCATTTTACACTACATTCACCCATTCACGCACACACCGGGGCTGCCCTGGGGCTCACTGACAGAAGCGAGGCTGACCACCATCAGTAGACAATGCAGGATAAGTGTCTCGCACAAGGACACAACAACACTGAAAGCCGGAGCAGGGGCTTGAACTGTCAATCCTTCGATTTCAGGGCAAACTCCTACAAACAATTGACACACAGGCAACATGGACACATGTTAGGGCAAAACAATTAAGAATGACCAACATACTAAATGCATATTTTTGACTTTGAAATGAGGCTGTTGCATCCATGTAGAACCAACACAGAATGTGCGAAATTTGAATGAGAACAATTATGCAAAATGACCTTTGCTTGGATTAGAACCGATGACTTTATACCCATGGTATAAAACAAAAGTCCAAACCACAGCTTCACCCTGCAACATGGAAATGAGATAATATTTAATAGTATGCACTGGCTGGTTTAAGTGCAACATTAACTAATAAGGGTTACAGTAAAACCAATGTAGAAAAAGGTAGAAAAATATCACACTATCAGCATTTGATATTATCAGCAAAAGCTTCTCTAAAGTCCATTCATGTTTTTTGAATTGTCATCCAGCATCATTTGTATGCACATTTCCAATGCCATTTGTTAACCGATGAGATTAAGACTGGTAGTAAAGGAAAGCCTGTCAAAGGCAAGAAACAGTGTTTTTTTTTTAGCTATGTAAAACATTTGGTCAGTGTGTCGTCATTTTAATTGTGTGAGTAGTGATTCATTAGCAGGATTTCTGCTATAAACAGTCCCTGCCTAATCAAACAAGCATATTCCTTGCCTTTCTTCTCCAAACAGAGTGCCATGGAAATGAATAACTGTCAGACTAATCTTTTTTTACATATCCTTTTACCAGCTTGCAGGTGTAGCTACTTTTTTATTTCCATTTAGGAAAAATACAGTAAATCTTGGTGTTGTGTTATCTGAATTAAACCAAAAGTCCTGGAATTAGTAACACCTGTATTTGCTGTAATTAAAAAAATAAAAACATATGCCAGTGGACAATTTGTTGGCTGGGAAAGCTATATTAGTTTGGCCAAGCACCACATCCCAGTCCCCACAACCTTTGATGGTGTTGCTGTGAGCCAGAGAAGAGAGTCCAAAGTCCCCAGATGTGAGCTCTGCAATTGGACCCCAACTAGGAGCACACATGAAATTTTCAATACTTACTGTACTAAACCAGAAGCCTCTATAATCAAAGTTTCTAAGTTTTTTTTTTATGTGCACATAAAATGTTACATATGTAATGGGTACCCACATGCTTGGCGAGGAAAAAAAGAAACAAATTTAACTTATTTTTAAACTAACTAACAGTGCAGCAGTGGCATGTTATCAAAAATGTAAAACCAAGAATAGAAAGAATGTAAGAGAGAGGGGGGCAAACTTGGCACAGATGAAAGACCAGCTGGAGAGATCTTACAATAAACCAAAGAAACCCAGGTCTATATACCCTATATGGATGGAAGAAATGACTTAATATAGATAATAAAGAACAGGTGTAACAATCTGAGATCCAAATCAGGGGTGACTCAGTGGCAGGATACAAAATGGAATAATTTAGCTTTTTTTCCCTTTTACAGAAACCAGGACAAAAATATATCCAGAACAAAGACTCGGTGAACAAAGACGAAGGCAAGCGAAATCAAATCAAATAAAAACCAAGTATAACAGAACATATGAGAAATATCTCAACATGACAAAATTAATAAACACAAGTCACTTTGTTAAGCACATTGTGCCCCACTATGGGGATAAACAAGGATTGTACTAAATTATCAGGCACGCAGAGGAATTTCTTTTTCTTTTTTTGCAACAACTGGTGCATCAGACTGTACATGTGCACGTACACCTTGAACACGCTGGTCGAGGTAGCTGTAAACCCTGGAAGAAATCTTGGTCAAAAAAAATAAAGAATGGTGTGGGGTTTGTATGTCTGATCTAGCCACCTTAAACCTACTGTCTAAGCTGGTTCCTAAAGAATCTGATCATATATTCTGCACAAATACATTGTGTCGCTGATTTATTTTGATGAGGTTTTAAGGTCTTTCAGGTCCATGCACCAGTATCAAGCACCTATTTAAATACCATTTCTTTTATTATGCAAATATTTTGAAGACCAGCCCCTTTGTTTCATATTTGTTGTTCGAATATTTATAATGCATAATAGAATCTCGGTCAAACTGAACACAGCTTTGTTGATACAAATCATTACCTTTATTAACAATAGTTAATGTGATGGAATAAACATCTTAAAATGAGATTTGTTTGCATTTGAGATGGTATTGAACAATAGAATGTATAAAGGATTTATTATTGAGGAAGAAATGTGCTAGATTTTGTCAATGCATAATGTTAGTTTTAAAGTACCATACCTGCTGCTAGAGTTTATATAAACTTTTTTTTTTCCTAATGCTCCTGACTTTAATGGCCATCCTTTACAGTAGTTAAGAATTGTGGAGTCAAAATCAGTGTGATATCTGTGGTAAAGCAGCCATAAGTTGCTTTAGCTCATGCGAGCTGGGGGTGTAATAATTACATAGAATATATACTCTTGAGTTCTCACAGCAATTACAACGAATTCCAATAAAGCTCGTTTAGCTGACATAAATGATAAACAGTCTTCTCTCTCTTTGTGTGTGTATGTGTTTTTACACAGTCTAATCTGTGCGTCTGCATAAAACACGCAGTGGGCAAAATTTCAAGCGAAACCAGAAGGGAGCAAATAGGATTCCAGGCCATTTGTCTTTGCCAGAAGAAACGATAGAGGGAGCAGTGATAAATTATTTCTCAGCTTGTGATCTTCATGGTTGCATTCTTCCCTCTCCACAAGCATATGTGACCCTTGTCATTTTTTTTATTGATATACGGCCTTCCTTTTCCTACTTGTTTTATCCGCTTCCAAATGTACGAGCTCCTCACCTTTGTTCATCTGTGGTGGGATCTGTGTGTTGTGTCGTGTGGCCTTTCTTTTCCAGATGCCTCCCAAAGGCCTCCACAAGTAGCAGATGGGTATGACAGGATCAGGGAGTGTTCCTAGACCCATATCCAAGAACCTGTGATGATGTGACACCCAAGGGAGAACAAAAGGAAAGAGTGATCTCATATCTTTTTCCACACAAATCCATTCCCTTGTTTAGGCTGTGTAAGAGTGGGAAAAGAAAACAGATGCCGAAGCAATTTAATGTGGAGTAAGTTAAGAGTTCGGAAAGAGAGTTCTCTGCGGTGGCTGCACCATTAAGTCAGACCCACACTGGTCTCACATTAACAGACTTGTCTCCATGAGGGAGATACAGTGTGCCAGGGCAGGACAAAGAGCAGGCCAAACCAACTTTAAGTGGGAACAAAATGTGTTTACTTGGAAAACAGATAACACATTTGAGTAGTCAACCTTTTCAACTTTTACTGGAATACAACTGAATTATCCTAAGAGTTCTGCACAAATGTACCTTCTTTGCATGAATAAAAAAAGACAACATTTCAGAGATCCATTATAGTAAACCATCCGTGAGAAGAAAAAGTTACATACAGACTTCAAAATTGTTTCTTGCAATCAAAAACACAAATATTGAGGAAAATGGAAAAATATATAAGAAAGAGAAATATGCTCGTCAGAGTAAACACATTGGTATTAAAAACAGGTTTTTGTTATGTAAATGAATGAGATGATGATGAATCATTTCAAAACAGTTTACAAACATATTTATTTTGCAAAGAGAAAAAAAAAAGCATGCCCTAAAGTCCAGTGTCCTGTATAAATGTGTCATTAGGAAGACTCTGGAGAACTTGTTTGTTTCTGAAAAGTTTAAATTGGTCAGAATACTTAAAGCCAAAGCATAAGTGCATCAGCAGTCGCCATGATAAGTGTTATCCAAATAGTTCCTGCAACAAAGGAAGGAGGGAACATTGCTAGTTCATTTAGCAGAGAAACTACTATGACCCGTATCAATTGCTTGGTATGAGCTTAGGCTGACATTACTTATTACTATCACTAATTATTAAAAAAAAAGTTCAGAACTACATAGTTTAAAAGGTTAGAGAGAGACTAAATGTGTTTACATCCTTTTTATTCTAGCATCTCTGTACCAGATCTGTCCTGTAAACACAGTCCCAGCTCTTCCTTCGGCAGCACATTTTCCATATTTGGATTTGTAATAATAATTGCAGTCATTTTCGGTTTTGTTATGGCATTTAATTGTACCTATATAACATGTAGTGGGCAATCTAAAGAACAACAAAGCTAAAATACAGCTAAAAATGGTGAAATTATATTTTACCTGACTGCTCTCAGCATGTCTGATGCTACATTCAGACCGCACACACCAGAAGCAGAAAAAACACGTGTGCCGCATCATTTTTTATGCTTGTTCTGACGTGCGGCTGAAGCATTTTTGCTGCTCTAGCTGCGCCGTCGAAAAGTGGGTCTGATGCGCGTTGAGCGGAGCTACCCTATCCTTTCTTTGCCTCTAACAATGACGGATGAAATAAAGAGTCATTTGGATTATTTTATCGAATAATGGTACGTTAAAGGGAAACACTGGTTTGTTTACATTGGCCCCTTAATTTTACATTATTACATCATGTTCTACTCACCCATATTAGTTTGTGTCATTTGGAGCTGTTCCGAAGATATTCCGTTTTTCAATCCAAGTAATGTCTTCCTATGGGCAATGACTTGAAGGCACAAACTAAACTGTTGATAATTTATGATTTATGGTACGCCAGCATTCATAACATGTAGGCGAATCACTGTCCCCCAGACATCCGCGGTTATATTTTTTATATTCATATCTTTTAAAAACAAAGCGGAGTCATAAGCACGCACCAGGCTACCATTCATTTATCCTGTCCGCTGAACTGCTGCTAGTTTTACTCACATGCCTGGAAGATGTCTAGTGCTACTACTGCTCTCGAAATGGAATTGAACGCTTCAGATCAGCTAGCCGAAGAATAGAAGGGGTAGAGCGTAGCCGCCTGTGGCCAGGGCTGCCTGTCACAACTCCAGTCCGGCACACTGATGACGTCATACACACTTCACGTTGTTTTTAAAAAATATAAATATAAAAAACAAAACCGCGAATGTCTGTGGAACAGTGATTCCCCTACATGTTATGAATGTTGAGTATTTTAAAATGTAAATATTGAGACTATTCTCTTATTTAATCTTTAGAGTTATGCATTTACACATTTTTTTCATGTGGATGCTAAACAGAATATGAAGGGTTACTGGTTAGTTTGTTGACTATTGGTTGCATTCATTATATGAGTAAGATAGAAATAACTGAATAATATGTTTTTAAATAATCTGTGGGGCTATTTGATCTCTCAGATTTAAACTTGAGCCTCCTCTCCCCATCCTTGGAGTCCTTGATGCTTTGGCTTGTCCTCTCCTCCCTGATTTGGCTACCAATCAGGTGCCCACATGAGGTCATTCGGGCTTTGATGTTAAGCTATTTGGCATTGCCTCTCAAGTGTAGGAGCCATGTATGCAGCCTTTGATCGCACTCTTGATGTAAGTGATGGAGTGGTGTTTATGCGGTAGCCGTCTGCAGCCAGCTCCCTTCAAATCCCCGGCAGCTGGTCCCCCACCCTTCACTTGAAATTCCCTCCTTAATGCTGACACCTGATTTTGGCTTTTCTGACAGATAAATCACAACAAGGACCACGCATAGCTTTCACTGAACTACTCAATCTGCTGTATGCTGTCAAGTCTGCATTCCCTCGTTCTATGTCTTTCACCACTGAAATATGACGGTCAAACCCTGCGATTATACCAGTGTTGAAATGGTTTGTTCCCACAGATAAGCAGCTTGACTTGGAAAATTAATAAAGCCAGGTAGCATTTGGGCTGAAAAGGGGATCTGAAGAGTCTGAATGTAGGCTTGTGTGACGGCAGGCTCAACTATGTTTATTAAGATAAAGAGAAAAACATACATGCTGACTGACGAGAGGGACTTTAATGCACCGTAACAAGTAACAGAAAGTGGCCAAGTGTAAGTAAAAGCTATATGTCATTACATGAGCCTTTTTAGCATGTGTCTGAATGAAAACATAAATCCAAATATGGGCTAGGGTCATACGTTAACATAGACAAACATAAACCACATGTTAGAGGCAGTGAGTGACAGACCTCTGCACAGTTTGAGAAAAAAACAGGTGATTCATACAGATCTCATGAACTGACGTTTAGTGGCTCTGGAAAGTTTTCTTAGCCTTTAATCTTGAATATTTCTATCCTTACAAACATAGACTGGGGTACATTTTTATTTCTTTCAAATTCCAATTTCATTTACTTTGAAGACAAAACTGTCATGCAGTTTCAACTGATTGTTTAAGGGCTGGTGTTAAAAAGCATGAAGAAGAAAGACTGACTCATAGGGTTTCTGTTCATACTTTGGGGTTGCTACTTTTCCTTCTTCGCTTCTCCACATAGCCCCATAAAACATTTTCAAAGTATTTTGTGTGGATTTGCACTCTTTCTTTTTCTAGTGCTTAAATGTACATGTGCAGCTCTTGTCATGACCTTGGTACAGAAGACTGGTTTAATGCTTCAGTTTCTAATCACGGTTCATCTTTTCCACCTAATCCTGCCTCTGTTTAAGCTGCTTGCTCCCAGTCATCAGTGCCAGACTATTCAAGCCTTCTGTGAGAGTTCTCTAGCTTTCCTTGTTTGTTGTTCTGATTGCCTGTTCCTGGCCAGTTCTGCCTTCGGACCTTTGAGCCTGCCTGTTCCAGTTTCGAATTTGTTTGCCTGACCCGTTTTGTTACTCCTTCTGATTTGTGCCGGTGGACTGAAACTGGATCTGTCTCCTGACTTCGACTTGGATATCCCTTCAGTACCTCTTCGGATCTCTGAACTTCTGACCTGGACTATCGTTTACCTCGTTGACACCAGCTTTGGCTTTGCCTTCTGGGAACTCCTGCCCTCCTTCGTCCACCTGGGTCTGCTCATCAGCCAGTTCAGCAGCCTTCTTGGCTACGGCTCCTGAAACTCTCTGGGCAGCGTTCACCACATGTTGTTGTTAGCCATCCGGCTGGATTCCACTGCTTCTTCTGGGCATAGACTGAACTTTAAAACCAGCTTAGTGACTCATATGCTCATTATTGCCTTCCGTCACATTAACATGGTCACTAACCTGAGTTTTCCCTCTACAGAGATTCTGGCCTTTGATGCCCTAGCTGCCGAGTCACAAATCTGACATAGATTAATAAACACTTTTATTAAACACATATCTGCCTGCTTCAAATTCTGGGTCCACAGTTCTGAGCCTTGACAGCTCTTACATCACATCCCTTCTTCCTCCTTTTGGTAAAGCATTGCAATCAAACAACTTCTGGGTTCACCATAACAACACTAGCAGTCGTAACCTTGCCAGAGTATTGGTCTTTGGTCAAATTTTAGGGTCATGAAGGGGTTCACACTGTGATCTGCTCCAGAAACCAAACTTTGGGTAGGGTAAGCAGTTTACTTGAATTGGGATAATGATTCGCACCATATATACCAAAAAAATAATGTACAATAAATCAAACATGTTGATCCAATTGTAATTGAAATTATATGTTGCATCAGTATAAAAAAAAAAACTAAAATGGTTTTATAAAGATAAAAACAATGGAAAGGCTCTGCTCGGCTGCTGTGGCTTCTGAAAAAATGACATTTACCTGAAAATATGGAATCTATACAGACCTGTTTAGTAGGGAATAATGGTAGACTATATTGGACCAACAAACAGATTGCTGCCCTGTGTAGATTAACAGCCACTTTGTCTTAACCATGACCCAGAATCCTTGTACTCTACTTATCAACCTGAATGGGTGTATGTCTCAAGTATCAAGACAATCACACACTACAGAGGCTGTGCTTTTACCCTGAGAAGACCGAAGCAGACTTTATCAGCGCACTCATTCAGTCATTATGAAGCACTTTTTTTATGGAACTCCACACCTCACCTAGATGAACAGGCACTCAAACTTGAGACAGGTGATTTCTAGAGAACGTTGGGAAGAGTTGTACAAAAAGCTCGTACAAAAAATTTACTAAAAGCTGTGAGCCCTTACAGCATGTCAGGATGATGTTCTAAGACTTTTGTGAGCAGCTGGCTAACGTCATCATAGACATATGTAACACCTCAGTGACCCATGCCATATCATACCAGTCTTTTTCAAGATTGCACTCATTATAGTGATGCCCAAAAAACCTACAACTTCATCACTCTGTTGCACTTACTTTGATCATGATGAAGTACTTTTAGGTGACTACATCATCTTCAAGCTTCCCCCCTTCTTTCCATCTATCACATTGGGCTTACTGCTCCACAGAGGATGCCGTCTCCTCCTATATGACATCTGAAGAAGAAAACCTGGAGAACAACACTGATGAGCAAACACTGTTTCTGGAATTCCGGAAATCTCCTTATATCAACCTCCTCATGCTGGCTTCCCTAGGTCCCCCCCATACTCCACTTCGGAAAGGGTTGAGCAAGTGTCACAGGCGTCTCGCGTGTATATAGGACGATTTCTTCTCTGATTAGATTCCATGTTTAGAGGTTGGTGCTCTTTAACCGAAATCAAAGATCAGAAGCTACACTTTGTTTCAGCAACCCTTGGAACCCTAATATGATTGCCTCAGAAATCAGGACCACATGTGGATAATCCAGACTCAGAAAGTGCAAACCTGTGCAGATAGCTCCAACCACAGATGGTGAGCAGGGCTGGGGATGGGTTGGGGGCATCAGTTGTCCCTGAACATCCCTCTTCATCTACTTTTTATGTTTGCATAAAAATAAAATGGTATGGTTAGGTTGCATAAATATTTTCCTATTATTACTTTCTTCTGATTATCCACTGCAGTATTGGGGAAGTACCCCCACCTGCCATTCCTTCTTAATGTTATGCCACTGACGCAGCTTCTTTAAAGTTTAACAAGCTGCTATACATAAGCTGCAGGTAGGGACAGGAAAACACAGAACCTAAATTTTCCACTTCGTCCTGGGTCATGCGGGAAAGTCAAACACAAACTGGTGTTAAAATGTTAAACCACTCTAACTTTAAATCTTTCTCAGGTTATGTAAATGGAGGCTGAATGTTTTATACCAATCAGTCAAAGGGATGTCATGTCAATGTCCACCATGTTTGGGTCAACATGGTAAACAATTCAGCCAAAAACCGTATCTGTGGGGCTAAAGGCGGGATTTATTTCCTTTTCAAATGATCTGAGCAATTCTTGTTTCATCAAATATGTACATCAACACATAAAATACTGATGACCAGAGCGATGGAAGCCCTGCTAAAGCTGAGAATATCTGTCCTAGTTCTAAGCTAGACCCTTTTCACCTGGATCACTTCACTTTTGGGCAGTTGACCTCGATATTTACTGTTGTTTGAGAGTGAGTAACTGCAGCCTTTGGACTCTCCTCATGACTTTGTAACAGATATTAGATGGACTGCTTCTTCTCTCTAGTTCGATTTTAAAACAAAGGAAGTTGCAGCAAGGCAGCCGGTAATGTAGAAAAATGCTTGGCTCGAATTTAATTACCTTAAGTGGATTAAATCCAAAACGAATAAGTGTGTTTCAAACTGGGCAGCTGTCAAATCGACAAACCTTTCCTGCTAAAGTCAATGTAATAAGAGCGCAGGAGCAGCAGGAGATTAAAGCATCCGCAGACAGAAGAAGCTTCAGTATCAGTATTCTGCATAACTCACCAGAGGAGAGACACTGTATATGGCAAATTGCCACAACTTATAAATGACCAGATTTATGGTTGGGGAGTTGCATTTCACTTTGAACTCATATACATTTTCCTGCTTTGACAGAAGATTTGACAAAACTGTCCTTTCAGCTTGAGTCAGGTCTTTCAAAGTCAGGTCGTTGAAATTAAATTATTTCCCCTGAGAGCTGAAAAAAGTCCAGACAGCCATGTGCCAAACAGAGCAGTTAGAGGTAATATCCCCCACTCCTGATGCTGAGGTTTATCTGAAATAAGAAACCTCTCCCATAAGCAAACACACTGTATCTCAGTGTGGCCGTTTTTCATTAGCCTAATCTCCCTGTGGATCACTCACACATTCTGTGGAGGGAAGATCTAACCCTTCCTGAGCCTGTTCAAGAAGGAGAGGTAAATTACATAATGAGATCAAGGGCTAGGGTGTTTGTGTGACCCGGCTTGACGAACTGTAAGCAGACGTGATCTAAGAGTCATCATATAGCCTGACAGGTTCAAATGAACAGAGCATTTCTCTAATGTTGAACAGGGATGGAGACCTTTCAATACTGTAAGTGTTTCAGATTCAACAAATACAGAGTTCTTCCTCTAGGGATTTGTGAAAATAAATGCCCAGTTACACAGAAAAAGAGAAAAATGGTGGTCCGTCCACACATCTCTCTCACTTTTTTTCATGCCAAAAAGTAAAACCAAGGGGGAAAGTTTTGGGTTTCTTGGGTTTTTTTCCCTTCTGCATTTTTTCAGCCTGTTCCACTATAATTAAAACATTCATGCCGGTTTTTATCTCAACATGAAAGTGACTTACAAACACTGAGCAAAAACTTGTAGAACTCTTTTATGTGCTTGAAATGCATAGGGTTTTTTCCTCCATCATTTTCCATTCATCCCCCCCTACTCATCATTTCCACTAGTTCTTCACATCGTCTCCCATTGTCAGCCTGCCCACTAGGCCAGTTTCTCTGGACGTCAGCCATAAAGAGGCCATTTTCTGGCTCCAGTGGTGTGAGCTGAAAAATCCCCACTTGAACTCATCCGACCTAATGTGTACTCAGCTTTTGGCTAGTGGTAGAATTGAATCCCAGCACTGATTGATTGAGGTCCGTTAAAAATTGACCCCAATCACAAACACATATTAGACACATGGGTTTTTCTCTCCTCAGTCATGCCTTATTTCTTTACTTTGTTTTCAAGGAGCTAGGCCTTCTTGTTGTCATTCAAAATTGTCTTAATCTAAAGGAATTTGGGCCATCTGAAGTTCTTTTTAAGATTTTCCTCCTGTTGCTCACTTTTTCTTTGGTACAGATTCTATTCACCTGCCTTGCTCCGTCCAGTTTCTAATTCACGGTTCATCTTGTCCACCTACTCCTGCCTCTATTTAGACTGCTTGCTCCCAGTCATCAGTGCCAAATTTCTTTTTCATATTAAATTGAGATTGAGATTTTTTTGTTACATTTTAATACCAACCTATGCCTAGGTATGTATTATGAAAATAATACTTTTGAACAGGCCAAAGAAGGTGGTTTTGCAGACAATATTATAATTGCTCCAGAAAGACTCTTCCCTGGAGATGCATCATCTTAAAATATGCAATAATCAGTCAGTTTCTTTTTCTTTACTTTGACACATCTATTGTCTTCCACTTATCCACTTCTAATTTTTCAAGAGTGGATAAAAAGGTGAGAAAGACCTACAACAAACTGTGGAGAAAGCAATATTTAATTCCAGAGGTATTTTTGCCCTGATCATTAATATCAGAGAGATGGTTTTGGACATCTAAAGTCATGTACTATGAAAACGGTTTAAGTGCTTCATATAATTTTGTGCAGTTATTTATGATGACTTCAAATTAGCTATGCCTGAAGGCTATGGCTATTGGCTGGTCTTAGAGAAGCTTAGATAAAAGACTATTGTACCAGCTATACCCTCGAAAATATAATAGCAGATGAGATACATTTAGTTTTTTTTTTTTCATAGGTTTCAAGCTTAAAAGACCTTACTGTTCAACAATAATACCATTATCTGAAAATAGAAATGTGTAGCACAATTGGAAACATTAAGCCATGGTTTCTACCTAAACTTACAGGCCAAAAGTCCCATGGCTTTCTCTGGCAGAGCTACAGAGATCCACTTGTCAGGTGAAAGAAGCTGTTGATAGGAGAGCAACTGGTCCTAAACTGCATATAAATGTAATTGATGTGAGGAGTGAAAAGAGGAGAACCTTAGTTTGGAGAAGTCATGTTTGTCATCTGCCACAAGCTATGTAAGGAAAACAGTAAGTATGTGGAAAATTTACTACTATAAAACACTCAGCCAAGCACTGGCCATTGACCTGTGTATCATCCCAACTATGTAAAATGGCTGACCAGTTTTTATGGGAAGATGGATGTATAGGGAAGAATAGCATGATAAATTTTCAGAATGTCACAGTTAAAGTAGAAATCTGATAACTGTACAGTAGGATAAAATAATTTCTATTTGCAAGCACTCTTCTTCAGATGTAAATGTGCTTTGGCTTTTTTAATTTGAGCTACAACCTCTGTTACAAAACATTTTTTGATTGATACATCATTACATACAAACAAAAACACAGAAATGCACTGCAAATTTAGAAGATATTAATAACGCAATATGCACTCACTATATGTACTTTTGTAATTTAATATAAGAGATATATTTGACTAGATCTGTATATTTAGGCTATAAAATGGCATTAATGATGGATATTTGGAGTGGTACAAGTCAGAAATACTGCCTGAGTGGAAAAATTTGACTTACAAAAAACATGTCAGTGATAAATATGAAGCAGAGGTTGACCATTTCTGCAGCATTAAAGGTATTGTGAAGGATTTTTGCAAATTTTTTAAAAGATCTGCCCTCCCAAATAATAAAAAAAAAAAATACACATGCACAACCCTCTACCCACTCCTGAGAGGGAACTTCTCCACCGCATGGTGCCTGCGCTATCTTTGTTATTAGTTGCCACTGTCGGGTAGCAACAGCGGGCCACTGTGACAACAAATCCCATAATGCTTTGTGAGGAAAGCTCTCTATGCAAAGTATTCCTGGATATATCTGCCTCCTCTGAGGCCTTTCTTTTCTTCTAATACACTTCATAGACACTTTTTCTCTTACGACCCTTGGCCATTTTACCTCGGTGAGAAAGGTGAGCTTCAATGACTGTCTGAAACTGAAGCTCACTACTGATCTGTGCCTGAAAGTGTGCATGGGCACAAAAAGATAGTTAACAGGACTAGCTCATAGGACGGCCTTACGTAAACATATCACCAGAATGATTGACAACTAGGAGGACAGCTTATTTAGATGATCCACCCAGAAATAAAAGTTTGTCCTCTATACCTTTAATGTTACTAACATTTTAAAGAACCAATGGCAAACTTTTCCCCGGAAGATAAAAAATTTAAAAGGTCCACAGAGTAAAGTTCAACCTCAAAACTCTTACCCAGACCTCTGCAAACCAGTCATGCCACTTAGGCTGTTTCACTCAGTCTGTAAGAATGCCTGCCGAGACAAGGAAACCATAAAACCAAAAAGGGCTTCTCTTCCTTTCCTCCAACAAATTTTTCTATAAGCTGTTTTTTTTTTTTTTTTTGCGCTCTGAGCCGGCAGCGGCAGCCTGATGGAAAGGGCCACCTGAATAAACCCAGTGTGGAACCAAGCAACCAGGACAAGCAAAGCCTGGTCAGATTTATGAGCCTCCACCAGTGTTTTCCCACAGAGAGGCCCCTCTCCGGAGCTTCTGGATGTATTATATCTAGTCTAGTGCTTTTTTGTCACCTCATCCTACCTCTCCCTTCTTCCTCTTTTTCCTGTTTCACATTCCTTTTTCTTCTTTTCATGCCTATTTATCATCCACCTTTCTCCTTTTCTCAGTTTTTCTTCCTGCCCCTCCTTTTTCTCTCAGACATCTTGGCCAGCTGCTCATCCAGACAGGGTGTCTGCAGCTGTCGGTGCAAAAGCTGAGTTGCAGCTCCAGAGGTGGGTCACGTAGCCTGCAGCAGAGAGCTCTTTCCCAACACCTCTGTCTCCTGTCTTTGGACCATCCATCATGACCTGTGCATGACACCAACACAATAACTACATGCTTTGTGTTGAACCACCCACACGCATACCACATTTATGCAGGATAGGTGTAAGCGCAATTAAAATATGCAGAATAGAACCCTATAAAACACACACAAAAAGTGCTTTTTGTATGTTTGGTTTGCTATAAAATTTGAAAAAGCTTTGAGTGTGAAACATTTACAGACCAATAAACACAAATAAAAAATAGGGCTCTTAGCCCTTTTCCCACTTTTCCTCCCCTCTGTATAGTGAAAGCGAAGCTTTGGCAGGATCTCCAAAACTTCCAAAATAAATCAGTAAAACAAAAATGTGGCAAGAGTAAGGTAAACTTCATTTACAGCCCATGAGAAAAGTGGTAGTAAATAAATGAAGTGTGTAAAAACTGAGCTTTGCTTTCCTGTAGATATTCCAAAGATTAATCCACTTACATACTTTTCTGCTGTTGTATTCTTCCTTTTTGTCCAAGTGGATTTTAAACAAAAGATTTGAACAAATTCCAGCTTTTTTATTGGCAATGTCCATAATAAGTATAGGTTTGTGGTATTTAACATTTAAATCCACATTTTAAGACAATATTTTTCAAAGAATTATTCAAAAAGTTGACATAGCTGTGTTTCCTTGGTTCTGTGATAATTACAAAGATCCTGCAGCTGTTGTTAGTTTTAATGCAGTTTTTAAATAGCAGCTACACATGAAAATGTTCTGTTATTGGTGGTTTCACACATTTTGGTTTGTGGCCAAAGAATTAGGTCAAGACATGGTACTCACTTGCATTTTTGCATGTTATTTGTGCCTGGGAGAAACGATGAAACTAAAATGTTTTTAGATTATTTTCCTCTTGGACATTCCTTGATTCTGTATCCAAACTTGGGGGGGTTTAAAAGATTTAACAAAGAGTTTGTAAAACGTTTCTCGGAACTTTTGGGAATCTAAATCTGAAGATAAAAACACTCATATAATATGTTACATCTTTAGTGAATGAAATGCTTTGCAATAGGTGAAAACAGTAAAAGTTAATGCTGTCTGGAATGCTAAAGTCTGGTTGCACAATTTCTGCCCATTGTAGGTGCTTCAAAAGACTGTCAGAAATGCACAAGTATAAAATATGTACTGTTAGAGCCTCATACTGTCATGACATTGAGATAATCCAAAGCGTTTATTTGGAAAAAAGCGGGCTGTGGTTCCTCAGTATCAGCAGCTAGGGCGGGTCGATGACCAGCACTGGTAACTGTCCTGATTAGTGACCATGATAATCTATCAATCCATCTATCCATGTGAGTCACTAACCTGGTTTAACATTTCAGTGTCCCAGATGCTGCAGTCCCGGAGAACATGCAGGAGTCCGAGCCAGGTCAGGGAAACCGATCTGAACAGGAGGGCTCAGAGGTCCAGGAGTCTTGAGCCTACTCAGGGATAAGAAAAGGTACAGGCTTGTTCAGGGTTCCAGGAGTCCACATACAGTTCAGGCAGAATATTCAGATGGTAACAGGCAAGCTCAGTGGAGGAGAGGCAGATCAGGATCAGGAAATCAGAAACACCACGGAACACTAAAAATCACTCTCTCCACTGGCCCCCGAGAATGAGCACAAGAGCAAGAGCAATAAACTGGCCCTGATGGCTTGGAATGGGCCATATAAATAGAAGCAGGAGCAGGTGGATTCGATGAGCAGTAATGAGCAACCGGGCAGAGTTAAACAGGTAAATGGAGTGAGCAATTAGGCCAGCCATCAGTGCCAAGATCAGGACATATACCATCCATCCATCCATTTATCCATCCACCAGTGCAATCAAAATTCTGTGGGAACAGACACGTAACAGAATACATAAATATGAATTTGGCTCAAGGGTATAGAGCTTTTTAGTTCCAAAATTACAAAAAAGTGCTATACAATTCCGACAAATGACAGAATATTGGACTGGTGGTTGAAACTTTTTAACATTGTCCCAATCAAATCCCGTTAGCTTTATGTAAATGAACTCCGGAACTACACAGGTCCCACAAGACCCAACAATGTCTGGTCTAAATATAAAACACATATTCCTTTACCACATAATATCTAAAAAATGTTTGTGGTAAGCTGCATGTGTCATAGTTGATTAGGTTTGTTTATCATGCGGGGCCCTCAGTGTTTCTTGCTTGGTGGTAACAGGAAGCAGGGATGCCATTCATGCTGCACAACAGAGAACGGAGACCTTGACGATGTACGTGTTTACTCTGCCGTTAATCACCACGTCTGCTCCGACCTTTATGGAAGTGTGATGGGGGAAATGCCGACTAAATGTAGTCGCCACAATCTAATGAGGTGGTTTCGCTGCAGCAGCATGCCTTCAAATGTACTCTATAATTGAGAGACATCAACTCCACAGTTCTCCTGGCCAGCCTGCGTCACTAGTACGTCCGTCTGCGTTTCCCGCATTGCCCGCAGCCCTGTGAAACATGCTGAAAAGCTGCAGAGGGAGACTGGGGTCCTTCAGGCTGTCAATCAATATGAACTCTGTGGTCTAAAATGCTGGAAGTTTGGACGGGTGAGAAATAGTTAAGGAAAAAAAAAAAAAAAGACAGTTTGAGTGTTTTTGTGAGACAACCATAAAAAATTCCCAAGTCAAAATAAAATAATAACAATGAGTTTAAAATCTGTTCCCACACACACCCATATAGCAAAATGCTTTCAAATACAAAAGAGTTTGCACAAATTTTCTCTCCTCCCTTCTGCCCTCGTGGCACAGCGGTGCTGTTGTTGGAAGAGCTGGAAGTGCACTCCTCACTAATGGTTAAAAAGCATGCCCATGCCATGCTTGCTAATGACAGGCTAGGCTTATTCCACTGAAGTGGCATTTTTAAGAGTCAACAGTGCACAAAAGAGCGATGCGAGCACCTCCCAAAACAACTGAAGGTTCTCTGAGGACACTGTCTGCATGCACAAGAATGCAGACGTGTATTAACAAACAGTCATATAAAGTCGTAAGACAAACACATTTTCTGCTTAAATGGATTTACAAGGTGACTGATGAGTCTGGGCTGAAAGCTCTGTTAATGCTGTTACCTTCCCGCAGTTTGTCAAAGAACTTTAAGATTACACTCTCAAGTGCTATCAGCTTCCTGCCTAGATTACATTTCTCCTCATCAGCATCTATCATCATTAGTGCTTGTATATCTGCCACTTCAATTTTGTAAGCATTAATCTTTATTATTTTGGACTGCACACAAGATGATTTAGTGAACTCCAGGTGGTTCAAAATGAAGTCCCCCACATACAGTGCCTTAAAGACAGATTCAAAGTTGTTGTTTTATAATTTGGTCACATTAAAATCATAGGCCTAAGTGTATTTTAGCAAGGGTTTAAATGTACTAGCAAAAGAATGGTAGAACGTTTAAAAAAAATACTATAAAACTTTATGTTCTATATATACAGCATCAAGAAGGGGATATATTTGACAATGTGCAGAGACACTATCTGCAACACATAGCAGTGGTGCAGCCTTTATAACTCTGCATGCGGTAGCTACTCTTAGTTTTACACAATTTATTCTCCTTTTACTGAGCAATAAGAATAAAAGGGCATGTATTTGCCTTTTGTTTGCCTTTCAAACCAGAGCCCTTTGTTTGACTTGGCATGTGTAAAGTTATATCATTAAGATAGTAAACTTCCGAAAGGAGTCATTATGTACACCACATGTAGGGCCTTTTTTCCTCTTTTACATTTCCCGTGGGACAACTAAAATGTAAGATGACCTTCAAGCATTCCCACTTTGGGGGAAAGGGATTAAGGAGAGGTAAGATTCAGCAAAGTGGTTAGGAATTTAATGCACATCATCCATCATTTTCTAGCAAACAAAGCAAGGATATGAGTGCATAAGAGCCTCTGTGTGTTTTAAGAATCCATGTATTCTCTCTCTCTCTCTCTTTGGGATATGGGTCTCTTAGATCCTTACTCACCTCAACAGCACCTACTGGCTTGGTTTGTTTATGTCCTCTTTAACATTTCCTTAGCAGAAAAGTGGTGGGTGAGAAAATGTGCCTTTTCATCAAGAACAGTGCTGCATGAATATTTCAAAGAGGCAACATGATTCCACTGTGCCACCCAATACAAATGAGAAGTCCCTGGGTGAGTTCAGGCATGGGGTGACTGGAGGTGAAATCTCAGACTACAATTCAAAGTCACAACCTGGTCAGAAAGACTGGCATGCAGACAGGGCCCCAGAGGTGGGGCTGTGTTGGAGGTTTTGGGTTTTACCATGTCTGATGTCTGATTTTGATCCTTGCCAGATCTACCGGTAGATTATGCATTGCTGTGAATAACCATAAGTGCACGCCCAGGCATGAGTTTCTATTGTCTATGTGTGCAGATGAGGAGGACGGGTGTGCCTGTGGACATACCAGGCATTCCCAGTCCGCAGTAAAGCCAAATTAAAGGTAAAGATAAAGGAAAATGTGAGGGGAAGCTGGGCAGCTAACAATGAGAATGTGTGGCAGACAGGTTTATGGTGGTTGAGTTCCGATGATGTTGCTTTTGTTAAAACTAATGAATTAGGGCCTAGCAAAGGTATTTATACTCTTCCACAGTTTTTTTTTTTTTTTTTTACTTCTGATCACATTGTAAATTGTAAATATGTTTTATTGTTATTTTATGTGACGGAACAAAACAAATTAGTAAAATAAAAAAGGATACATGGTTTCATAACGACTCACAGACTTTGTACGTGTGGCATGCATTTGCACTCAAAACCACCTTTCCCTGCAATTACAGCTGGAAGCATTTTGTGGTATGTCAAACAGCTTTGCACATCCAGTCCTAAAATTTTCCAGTTTGTCTTTAAAAAAAAAAAAAAAAACATCATATACATCGTTTACCTATATCTAAAATGATATGTTTTTTCTATATATTTTTCAACATACTTATTTAGTTGTAGATGTGGACTTTGACTGGACAATTCTAAATCTTAGATATGTCTGGATTTAAACCATGCCCATGTAGCTCTGGCTAGTGTGGCTGACCAGTAGGTAGATGAAAATTCACCCCAGTTTGAAGTGTTTGTAAAACAGGGATTGTATTTTAGTGCAGCCCTGTATTTAACAATAATAATTTTGGCAAAATATCCTTACCGTATGGGAATACACTCTATGGCACTTTGATAAGGAACACAGCAATATTTATGATATATAACTACTGAACATGCCACCATTTTTACTCAGTAAATATATTTCTAGCTCTTTACATGACATTTTCACCAAATGACAGTCCATACAATCCACACATACAAAGAAATCAAACTATACATGTCCGGAAATTAAGTTATGAGTAATAAAATTAAATGGCAAAAGAAAAAAGTATTGACTTACTGAAATGTATTCAGTACTTTGTGCAAAAGCCTCTGTTGGCAATGACAGCTTCATGACGCATCCTGCATGGAGAAGTTAGTCGCATGCATTGCTCAGGTGGGATTTTGGCCCATTCCTCCACACAAACAGTCTTCAAATGTTAAAGGTTTCATGGGCCTTTTCTATGAAGTCTGGTTTTTAGTTCTTTCAACAGATTTTCTGTTTGATTCAAGTCAGGTTGGATTCAAGTCAGCCAGATTGGCTGGGCCATTGTAGCAGCTTTATTTTATCTCTGAAACCAGATATTTTTCATAAGAAACTCTAAACTTTGCTGTGTGACCCCAAACACACAGCTTATAGGCTGCAGATTTTTATCAAGAATCTCTCCGAATATTTTTCCATTTATCCTTCCTTCAATTATTTCAAGTTTACCAGAACCATATGTTAAGAAAAAGCCCCACACCATGATGGTCCCACCTCCTAACTTCACTGATGGTATGGTGCTTTGGGGTGATGTGCAATGCCATTTGACCTCCAAACATGATGTGTAATATGGCATCCAAAGAGTTTCCAATTGTTTCCCAGTATTTCATAGGCTTGTCTAAATGTTGTGCACCAAACTTTAAACGAGCTTCAACAGGTTTTTCTTCAGTAACTGAGTGTTTCGTGGTGAGCCTGCATACATGTAATGGTGGTTGAGTGCATTACTTATTGTTTTCTATTGTTTTCTTCTTGTTTACCCTAACCCTACTTAGGGGCCTGGGCATTTTTTGCACCCTTATGGCAAAAATCCTGGGGGGCTAACTAAAGGTCACAGGGTCATGGGGCCAGGATACCCTGAAAGAGCCATGCCTCGTTACCCATATGCCCAGGTACCCTGATTTTTAACACCTGCCTTGAACCCGTGACAGCCCCCCAAGGAGATCAAAGTTTACCCGAAAACCGCTTTAAATGCTCCCTCATGGAAAAAGTTTGATGTTAGGGTTTGAGTTCCACTTATTGGCCACAAGATGGCATGGGGACACTTGGCGGCATTTAACATGGGACATTTGGGTGGATTAATACATGAGGACTTATTTCCAGGTCTTTCTGAAGCTCTTCACAAGTGGTATTTGGCTCTTGGAAAATTCTTATACTCATTCTTTTTAATCCTCTGTCAGTAATCTTGCGAGTGGATTATGGTCCCAACAGTGCTAACTAGAACATTCTGAAGTTTATAGATCCTATGTAACCAATGCCATCATTAAGGTTGCAAAGGTCTTGAGAAAGCTCTTTACTTTTACCATCATGAGATGTTTCTTCTTTGATACCAGAGACACCTTTTTATATGCCAGCAGATATTAATTTGCACTATAGCATATATTAATGCTCTGAACTTCCATATCAATGCGTTTTTTTGCAATATGTTTTTTTTCTCCCACACTATTTACATTCTATCACTGCTGCACTTTATGGAATGGAAATGTTAATTTACTGTCTAAGAAGCTGTAATAAACAAAATTTAGTTTTTGTATACAAAATGACAACACAAGTTGTCTAAGTCTAAGTGTTCAGTACTTATTTTAACCCACTGTATATATCTCCATACTCAGTATATCTAGGCAATTCAATAAAGAGTATATCAAAAATATCTCAAAAAAAAAAGTCAAGATTTATTTCACTGACATATCTGGAAAGATACTGTGTCCAGTGGCTCAGGTTATCATGCGCCATCTCAATAGTTATACTGCTATGGGCTTAGACTGCTGGAGGACATGGGGACCCTTCTCATCATTCTGCTTCATTCTCCTTTCTCCCATCCTGCAGTATTTGTTAGTTCCACTTCTAACTTTATGCTCTTTCCACTTCTCATCGTAATAGCTTAATCTGGTATGTACCTATTTGGCTGTGACACCATCCTGGAGACAAATATCAGCGGTGCTGCTGCCATCAATATCTTTGTTTATAGATGGTGGACCTTGGCCTGTTTTTCATTGTAGTCCTGTTTCTATTACTGTGACAAACTGTATGTGCTCTCCCTCATCTGTCATGGGAGCTAGCTCAGAAGTTGTCTTCCTGGCTGTGGGTTTCCTGAATGGGGCCGCCTGTGGAGCTGGTTGACAGTTACCTTTTGTATCTCTGCTTCTATCTGTATGTCTGCCTCCTACCCCTATGAGCTCAAGTCAGCCTCAGCAGATGGCAGCTCACACTGAACCAGGTTCTGCTGGTTTGTTCCTGTTAAAAGGGAGTTTTCCTCTCCATTGGCACTACAAACATGGTCAGAGAATGGTTTTGAGTCAATGAATCGCTGCAATCAGCTGGTTTTCCTTAGATTGAATACTTTGGACACAATCTGATGTAAGACAGGGTTGAATTGCCCTTGTAAAGTGCCTTGCGATGACATGTGTCGTGAATTGGCACTATATAAATGAAATTGAATTGATCCATCACATAAGGTCCAATTGGAATTTTGTAGCTATATCAAAGAAAATGATATTGTTTAAAATATAAAGATAAGTTTGCAAAGCTCTGTGATTTGTGCTCCAGTATCTCATGCAGCAGCTTGGGTCCAAAAACAGCTGAGATGCTTCAATCGCATGTGGATGGTAAGAATCATTCTACCTCTGACTGAAAGTCGGTTTAGTATATTTGCCAAATACATCTTATCCTTGCTCTATATAACTGCCAAAACACTGTCAGATTGTTATTGTGTATATTCATGGTGGTGACCCTGAATGTCACATTTGTAGTGACTAGTTGTCTATGAAAAAACTTAAAAATGAAAAAGCAAAAAATAAATGTAAATCAAATAGTCACTTGAGGAATAGTGGGTTTCTGGTTTTACGCAGTACAAAAAATTCTCAAAATACGTGAAAAATGCAGTTCATTGAGTTTATTCCAGGTTTCTTCAGGAAAAATAAACATGATACAAAAAACTCAAAAAGACTACTTGCCNTATACAGAAATGTTTAAGATGTGACAGTCCAGCCCTGGTTCTGGACCATATGAGGGATGATTCAAATTTTGTCAGTTGTCCTGGTTAGGTAAAGAAGTGATTTGGGTTATTGGGTATTTTGGGTATTCTCCATATTTTCGGTTTGAGTTTCCTTCCAGACATGTTGTGCAATTTTTTTTTTGTGTGGGTTTGACAAAAACTTTGTGGGCAAACATTTAGACAGTGGTGCAAATATAGGACAGTGTTTAAACATCTCCACAAAGAGCATTCACAGGTCAATGAAGTACAGAAGCTTGTACTTTGAGTTTAGAAAAAAAAAATGTATTTCCTTACATTTTAAAATTAAATTCAGCCCAATTAAAAAACTTTTTGTCTGGACTTTCAGTATCTATAGGTGACACCCTGCCCCTGCGGTAGTATGCCTCTCAAAAGTGATTCTGATTGGTTTGTATTTATCCTTTTGAAATATGCAGTTAGGAGGCAACGATGAGAGGTGGAATGGAAATGGGTTGGTAAGGGTGGAGTTGCAGCTGGACTGAAAATAAAGAGAGGCTTTTCCTGTCACACGTCTTGCTCTTGTCTACAGGCAGCCCTCAGCATCCAACTTAGTTTTGAACTTTCATTTTCAATTATTAACTTTTTGTGTTTACATTGTATATTCTTGTCTTACAGTTTTATTGTTTTAATGTTTGTTTATGTGTGCTTCTAAGAGATTATTGTTTTTGCTTCTATACACATGGATATCCCTATAGACCATATTAAAGACAGTTCTATTCTATTCAAATGCTCACACTGCCTCAAAATAATTTGGATACGTGTCTCTGCCAAAATGTGTCAGTGGTAAATTTTCTTTTATCTCAATACTTCAATTTAAAGACTGCATTGGAATATACATACATGAAGCATCTCAAGGCAATAGCCAAGAACAGCTCTAGACAATTCCACGAAATATGCCGTTCAACAAAAAATAAATAATCGCTGAATGTTGGGAAAACTGTAAATCATTTACCAGTCTTGTGCTTACATTTGATCACCATGTTTACATTTTATCACTGCTGCGCTTTAGAAACGGAAATGTCTTGAGAGATGTACTGAAGAAAATTTTATTTTATACACATTTTGTGTGTACAAAACTACAATAAAGTCTGTCTAAGTCTAGGTCTAGGTCACTTTAAGTCAAGAAAATAATTAATTGCAAGGATCCTCACGCTTAGAACAAGCAGTTGGTGTTAAAAGTCCACCTTGTCCTCAAAAAGTTTTAGTTTGACTTTCTTCAACAGATCATTCCAATAAATATATTCTCTAATCCCATTTGTGTCTGACACTACTTACTGTTTAAGCTCTGAACATAATTTTGCAAATGATACGCAGATTTAAATGTTTATTTTGTCCATTAGATTAGACAATAGTAATACTTCCATTGAACTATAAATTAAAATATAATCCAGATGTTGCAATAATGCACAATAGTCTACCTCCTAAAAATGGCAAAACAAAAACTAATTTGACTTTGCCCTGTCAGATTATGAAGGACCTAATGCAGGGTACTGCCAGTATCATTTGCTGCTTGCCTTCCCATTAATGAGTCTGAGATGTGGGCTCAGACACACCAGGATCCCTAATAAATGAATAAACATTGACTGATAATTGTTATGGGCTGCTCAGTGGTGCAGTGGGTAGCACTGCTGCCTTGCAGAACCGTGGGTTCTCTCCGGGTACTCCGGCTTCCTCCCACATTCCAAAAACATGAATGTTAGGTTAATTGGCTTCTCTAGATTCTCCTTAGGTGTGAGTGTGTGCGTGAATGGTTGCATGTCCTGTTTGTCTCTGTGTTGCCCTGGGATGGACTGGCGACCTCTCGCCAGTAGAGAGCTGGAGATAGGCACCAGCACCCCTCGTGACCCCAATTGGGACAAGTGTGTCAGATAATGGATGGATGGATGATAATTGTTATCTAAAATAAAAGCATACACTTAAGAGACTCGATTGAGGAGTTTTACTTCTCATCAAATTAAACTCCACAACTGGTTTCATGTAACATTCTGTGTCAAAAACATTATTAAAAAGAATAAACACAGGATTGGTACTAAAACAAAGAAACCTTTTTGAAATGGTCACGTCTAACATCTCTTTATATACACCAACATTTTCACACATTTAAGCTGTTATTCCTAATGTCCTTCGGGGACCCTGTACCCTTAATTTGATGACACACTGCTCTGTTCAATGCTAGGACCACTGCTGAAGCCCAATATAAGTCTGCCACTTTAATAACAGGGCAATTTTCAAAGCAGTGTAATAACTCTTCATGTGCAATGCCCCACTTGATGGCAGCCTGCTCTGATTTGAGCCTTCGGACATCTGGTTACCCTTCAAATGGTCTCCCTAACATGGCCCATAGTCAATTTAAAAGGAGGCTGCCTCTCAAGAAACAACGAATAGAGCCTTTGTTTTTTGCTTGACAGACTTCCAGCCAACATTTGGATGAAGCAGACATTACTTTTAAGGTATGTCCCTATGAATATAACCCCTGGACAGGCTAACGCAATCCAGATTGTTGAGGCTTTGGGGGAAAACATAGATCTAATGATTACCAACAACTGATGAATTCATTTGAGAAGTTCTCAGACAAGGCGAATATGTAACTGCAAAAAAAAAAAAAAACTTTGTCATAGCGTGTCTGCTTTTGTAAGTCGATATGTGGGTGTGTATTTGGATTTAGTCATGCATATTCTATTAAATAAAAGGAAGATGGCTGCCTTTAGATCATGTTTGGCCTTACAATTAAAGGATAGATTTTGATGCAGTATTGACTGGGCTGCTAGAAGGGTGTTTCGGTTTAGAGCAAGCCTATACATTACACAGATGGGATTTAGTCAATATATGATCCAGCAGCCTTGTCTTAACTGTACAACAGTATATGACACCAACCATATCCCAGGCAATAAAGGTTATTTGTTTAAGGCCTCAACTGTAATCAAACTCCATGTTTTTTTGAGGGTTTCAATAAAAATTCATTAAGAAATAACTTGTGACTTTATAGGTTCAGGATAAAGAGCACATTTACAAAGGGATTCCTAAAATGCCCTCGAAGGTAGCGGCTACATATAGTCTGTTATATTTAACAAAATCCTCTTTTCTTGCCAGTAAAGTCTGTAGAGCTTGGGCTCCGCTGCTTCTTTGGCTACTTTTTATAAAGACCCATATCCAAGAGCAAAAACAACAGGTAGAAATAAATCTAAAACTGCCAAAGTACAAAGGAGCAAAATGATGGTGCCTAGCTCTCTGTTTCTGGAGTCTAAATGAAAAGCAACCATTCCCATATTTGAAATAAAGATTGATTAAAAAAGCTAGGGGGAGGTCTTCCTCACTCAATGACAGCCTCCATACTGAATCTCTATTATCAGCAAAACCTGAGTACACAAACTTTTTCAGTGCATTAGAAGATTACAGAAAATTCTTTATTTCTGTAGGTCAATTTCACTGTGAAAATAAAGACAAGTATGTCTTTACTACACACAGAAGTTTCCATCCTTTATTTCTGTTAATTGTGATTATTCTCTGTCAACAGTGACTGAAAACATGAGATTTGAGATCAGAATATAACGTATAACTGACATGAATCAGATAAAACAAAAACTCTAATTGTTCAAGGTCGTCTGTCAATACTTGCATACTTATGTATGACTGTGTACATATGTATATACATGTTTATACGTGATTTTTTTTGTGTGTGCAGATATTTTATATCATCTCACAATCTTTTCAATTGAATTGAAAAGATTGTATCCATAGCTGCCCTGAGGCTCACTGACAGAAGGAAGTCTGCAGTGTACGCAGGCCACTGGGCCTTCTGACCACCACCATCATTAGGGAAGTAGAACGCTTCACCTGCACTCCAACACAACAACAGATTAACAGGAGGAACTTCTGCATCTTATGCCTCTGTGGCCCACATTGATTCGAACAACTGCATTATTTGGTCTCCAATATTTGACCTTATAAATAGTTTGTTTGTCCAACCTTTCCCATGAGCTCATCTAAGAGTGGAACCCGAAGGCATTTATATCGCTGTCCGTTAGCGTGCGATTCCCTGATCCTTCTGTAACCTGAAGCCTGTGTAGCGACTTAGACCACATGGGTAGCACGATGTTGAGAGGTGAGGTATTTTTCGACTGGGAAAGGGATATGTAATGCATTCCAGACACTTTGGCTGCACAAGCCTTTCCCTTGCTACCTATAGGCATCAATCCTCTCCGCTTTCGTTGCAACAACAAACTCACAGCCGTAAGGAAGAGCTCATTTCAGATTCTGGAAACAAAAATGCCTTTCCTACTTCCCAGTGCCTGTTGAGCAATGTCCCACAGTAGTCGTTTTGGCTCTGAGTTGGCTTTCAAACACTGCATGTTGTCTCTGACTCATAAATATGTACCCTACAAAAAATGCAAGTCAATGCCAATACATTGTAAATACATTCTGCTCCCTAAAAGTTTGGAAAATTAGCTTAGATGAATCAGAAAAAAAAGTAGACACTAAAATCTCACCTATCCTAAAAATTTTCCCAGAGATTCTCCTAAGAATGACCTTGTGGAGAATCACTTTATGTAAAGATCTTACTGGTTTAACTACGTTGCATAACAGAGATGATACTCTGGTTCCTGTGCTGAATGAGTCCCAGATGCTAGATGTTTTTAAAAGATAAAATCCATTGGGATCCTCTTTTCCTCTTTATCCTCCTGTCTTCCTTAACTCTTCTTCCTTTTGTTTTATCTTCCATGCCACATTTGGAAGCACACATCAGGTTTGAGTAGCTAGGTTGGCCTTAGCTCCTCTAATGTTTCACTTTTAGCGATGCCAAATGCATTTTAAATGAACGCTGTTCACACAAAAGTCAACATTTGTGAGTCGCCTGCCTTGAAAAATGATTTTAACTTCAAATGTGGTTCTAATCAACCTCAGGCTCATGTTAGAATTACATTTTTTTGATGTTCAGGAACATCATCCCTATTTCTGCCTATTTTCCCACTTTCTGCCTTTATTAGATCAGTTCAGCTAAATGATATTACATCAGGGGGGTTGGCTTACTAAACAGACCCAGGAGCAAATAAGGGTGGCAGAGTAACTTGATATATTTCTTGTTCTAGCAAAATCAGATCCATCGACTCCTGCTTTTTTAAACCTTTCCCAAAGAACAACAGACAGCATGAGCTGAGCTCTCATGCTTGGCCTTCATTTAACAGGAATTCACGGGTGGAAGTGTATATGCATGTCTGAAGTCAACATGTGTCTCAGCCTCACCTTCTAATGTTCTTCCTTCCTTTCATCTCTTTACTTTTTGTTTTGATTCTTCTCTTCTGAAGCAATTGACCCAGTGCATCCTGACATGTGAGAGCTCATGGCACATACCCCTGAGACCAGGAAACTCTGAAATAAGTCAACGGGTAATAAAACCGACCTGAAGTTTGCAGCTTTAAATCATACAACATCAATGCCTTATCACTGAGAATGTTATGTCTCTTTCTTGATGATACAATAAAACATTTCTGAATACCAATAGTGAGTTGTTCGGTTAACTTGGAGGTAGATATACAGTCTTAATTGAACTAAAAAAAAAAAAAAAACAGTTTTGGAGAGAAAGTTAAATATCTCTATTTACATGAATTTCACATAAATATTTCAGTTCGAATATTATTATGAGTTGTTCGGGATGAAAATTATGTATTTCTTTGGAAAGAACAATGTCAGCATTAATCCATAGAGGATTGAACTAAAGACTCAAATATATAAACAAATACATCTAAAGATTTTCATAAGAATTGCTTATTGCGGTGGCTGAACCAGACAAGGCAAAGGTCAACTGGCTTCTGCTGACACTTTCTCTGCACCAATTATTAAAAAAACACAAATAAAAGGTTTGGCAGTACATGTCAAATAGACTAGTATTCCGAGTCTAAATTGTATATTCACAATTAGATACTCTCTGGAAACTGCTTTAAAATGAAATATGCCAAAACAAACAACAACAACAACAACAACAAAAAATCAGTTACTTTGTTCACAGTAGAGTTGAGTAGAGTTTTCGTCCTTATGGACGGAGAAGGTCCTGACCTAGAAATTACATATTATGTAAAACCAACATCGTCAAAATCAAAATTCGCAGCTATGTTTGTGAAGATTCTCAGTCATCCAGGTCATAGTCATTCCAAAAAAAGAAATTTAAAAACAATCCACTGGACTTTGTTTCCAAGTTTGAAGACATTTTGCTTTCCATCCACCCATTCCAAATGGTCAGGAATAGGATTGGGTTCGAGGCTTTATATAGAACCTTGAACTCAACGCTATTCCTGACATTTTAAATTGAAAAAGCTTCCTGGAGGGGAGGCAAAACGTCTTCAAACTTGGAAACAAAGTACAGTGGATTGTTTTTAACTTTCTTTTTTTTTTGGAACAAAATGTACAGCTATTCAGTGGTCCACTTTTGTAGAACAGGAAGGTTTTACATTCAAGCAAATCAAAGATTGAGCTACCAATGTTTGAAAGATTCATGGTGCGCTGTATAAAGTAAAGCTAAAACAAATAAAGGAGCAGGACTACCTGCAAATCGTCCAAGTTTACCTCTAACTGACGGATAGAAGTATATTGCTTGAACAAAGCTGACTGTCATCCAATAGCTTCTTGAAGCTACACAAGCACCTCTAGCTTGAGGAGTGCGTATTACGGAGAGAAAAAATGCACAGTAAAATAAAAGGCTTGTACCCAATTACAGTTTGTCAGATCTATTGCGTTTGACCAATGTTGTTCTGAAAATAAGCTAATCCAAATGAACGAAATCCGTAACAGAGCATTCAACACATGCCAATGTTGTGAGCAGATAAACATCCAACCGATACTGACACAAAGTTAAATACACATACAGCAGTTTCAGAGAAATGTTATGGTTTATGTTTACTCAACTTCATGTTGTTCCTGCTCAGTGGTTGTTGAGTTTTCTTTTACTGTTGTCTAACATCACTGCAGCTCTGAAACATTCCAGACATTCTCTGCAGGGTTGGCACTTCTTAGTAAAAGTTTCAGAGGGGAAACTTGACAACATCTTATGAAGGCTACGTTTTCTTCCAATGACATTATATCTTAATGCTCTGAAAGAGGCTTGGTAAAAAAAGAAGAAAAAAAGGGAAGATGAATATGCTGAAGTCACAAAGGTAAGCCTTAAAGGCAATCAATAATTAACTTTGTAGGTGGAAAACACACAGAAATCATACCATAAATCCATTTTTCCATGCTTTCTGTTTTGGGTTTTAACCTACAAGCCTTGTAAACCAATTCTCCCTCAACAGATATAGGTAGCTGGAAAGCTAAGCTCTTTAGGGAGCTTGTAAGCTGCTGCATACCTTACAATTTGAGTCATAATGGAGGTAAACAAAGGGTAGTCCCCTGGAAACGGCAAACGAAACAGGATCTACCTCCTTGTCACTCTGTTAGATCGCTTAATGGCTGTGGTCTTGTGCACATACTGACTTCTTTGTCTGAGGCTTGGTTGTCATCTTAGCTTGCGCATGCCAAGGAAGTGGTAGCAATTTGAGACAGTGCTAAGTCTCTGAAATGCACAGGTAGAGGCAGATAGCCAACATGCAATCTGAACAATTTAGCTTTCTAATTTCAAACATGTAAACATAAATAAATACAAAAATATCCATGAAGCTTCTGTGTTGCTCTAATGAGACAGAAAAATCTAAGAGGAGCTTTTTTAATTTATTGCTGTCATTACGAATTGAAGTGTCAGTGAACAAGAAATATCCCTGAAGGCGACATGATTCTGGACAACTGATGTAAGGCTACACTAGGTCTGTGTCTGTTTAGATCACTTCATTATATTCTATTCACTATTACCTTTAGGTTTCCTAGAAGACCAGTCCTTTTTGTTATGATTAGATCTCCAGACCAAGTGTGTAAACCAAAGGTCTTAAACAACACATGACATTGGTGCACACATTAGGTGGATATCTATAGAATGATAATGTTGAGTAAGTCAAATTTAACTAATCTAGATGTTATTTGCCAATAAATCTAGACAGCGATTTGCCATATAATTGGTTATGGCAGGCTTGATAACACAAAATGTCAGTCTTTTTTAAAATGGAGCCCAATTTTCAGCTTTGACAAAAATTTTACCGACCCTTAACATAAAACTTGAGTGCACACAGTAGTGCTGAAATAAAACCTTTTGTTAATTATTCATGATTTAAAAGCATTATGTATTTAGCATCTTACAGATCTTAAAAAAGCTTATTATTTCCAATTACATTTTCTGTCATTACTCTTCTAGGAAATAGCATATGATACAATGAAATAATAATAAAATTAAACAATGAATAATAAAAGGAAAAAAAAATGCACGACCAGTTAACAGCATATCTATTATTTGTAAGACCTTCATCTATACAAATATACTTAATATTTACCTTCTTTAAATAAAGACATTGCCTCTAATCCTCAGATAAATTTGCAATAAAGAGAGGTGGTTATGGGAATACAATTTCTGACTATTCCCACAAAAACTTAATCATGGAAGTTTTATTCCCTTATTTGTTCATGCAAAGGATGTTCTGGAAACATTATTACTTCAGGAAACCCAATCATTGTCAGTGGTACATTACATCCTCAGCTACTGCAGAAATGTTGTCCCGTTTTACTTTCTGAGAACCGCAGTCAAAACTTTCTTTTGCTGACCTACTTTAGCAGAAATGCACAGATGGAATAGGCATTTTAGGAGTGCAGGATTAACCCGATGGTGGGGGCTAAATGGGGGCTTAAGAATTCACAAAGATCTGTGAACATACATGATACAGCCACTAACTTTTTCCTTTTTCTTTTCAAATGAAATAACCAGAACTCCTTTCTAGAAAAACATCAAAACTCTACCAAAAAAACAAACAACAAAACTGAGTTTGACTAAGGAGTTTGCACTCAGTTATCATTTGAACTCCCACTAGTATCCGATTAAAGACAAAGCTTGAGTTAGAGTGATAAAATATTAGGCCCATAAGTCCAGAAGGTAGAGGAAATATAAAGCAAACAAAGAGGCATTGATGAACCAATGGGTAAATAGGAGAAGTAAGAAAACATTTTTATTATTCAAGGTCTGAGCAATTAGCTATACAAAAGGAAAAACACAGACTTGGGTTATAAAAAAATGTACATGTCGAACTGTTCCATTAGTGTCTCAGGCATCTTCTACTGTTTTGTCACACTGAGCTGTAGGCTTTAAGGGTTTCCTCTTGCAGTATTGACCTTTGACCTTTTCAAGCAAATGTCAAAAACAGCAGCTGTTTAATTCTTTCGGGTGATAGATGACAACGGAACACTAATTTATAAAATTTAGTTTTGGATGCCTCTCCACAGACTCATGGCCCAACACAGAAGAACTACCTCCTCCAGACAAAACTTGGCTGTACATCTACACCTTATGGACAAAGGATATTTTTTGAGGACCACAATGTTCACATTTTGGACGAAGAAGACAGGTAGTTTGAAAGGGGTGTTAAGGAAGCCATTTATGTTGAGAGAAAAACCAAACTTAAACAGAGGGGGTGGACTCAGGTTTCAGCTCTCAAAAACCTACAACGCAGCGCAAGAGTTGATTCATTCCCACTATCATCTCAACCCCTAACCCCATGCAAGGGAACAAAGTATCATACCTGGTCAGTCAGGCCAAAAATTGCCACCAACTATGCCCTTTCAGAGGCATAGACCAGTATTGGCCATTCCAGACTAACCAAGAAACCAAACAACTGCCCACTCCTAAGGGGCGAACCCGTTCTTCTGGTTCAAAATGCATGTTATCCAAGCCAAAACAAGTTTTTGGGCTACTCTATAAAGCTTTGTACTCAACACTAATTCTAACATTTTGAACTGAATAGGTTTCCTGGATCGGAAGCGAACATCTTCAAACTTGGAAACAAAGTCCAGTGGATTGTTTTGAACTTTTCTAGAATGACTAAGACCTGGATGACTGAGAATCTTCACCAGTAGTTTTGGATGATGCGAAAAAATATTTACCATAGCGACACAATGACATCACATCACCTGTCCTTATTTTGCTTATATCACACAATATCTTATAAAATAACATTAACCTATCAATAACAGGTTTATTATTAGTTTACAAACAAGTTTTTTTTTTTCAGTATTTTTTATTTTTCTGTCTGCTCCAAAAACACTCTAGGAGTCTAAATTAAATATAATCATGGTTCGATATAGCAATAGATTCTCTATTAGTGATTCAATTGTCAAACTAATAAAATACTATATAGATGATCACTATTTAAGACAAAATATAAATCAATTTATTTGGGATCACCACAGCTTCTATTTAGATAGGACTGTACATGGACCCAGCAGTCTATATAGGCCTATTGTAAGATTAAGTGTGCATGATTTACGGATTTAAAAAAAATCACATGCGAGCAAGAATAATTTTTTGGTTAGTAAATGTATCTTAGCATGCTAGCTTTAATGTTAACCTGGCATTATTTATCATAAGCCAGGGTAATGAAGTGAAGAGTAAACACAACGATTTGCCTTATACATTTTAATTTGTTTTGTGCAAGAAAAGCTATTTTATTTTGTAATACGTTATTAAGCATTAATGCATGTAATCAGTTAAACTTTAACATCACATTAGATGAGATGTTAGATGTTACAGATGGCACACAAACACCTCCACAGGTAGATAAACCCTTTGTAGCATCAGAGCAACAAGTCTGAACAGATGCAGATTGTGTGGGAGGCAGTACAAACTGTCCTTGCATTAAATAAGAGCCGTCACAAAGGCCAGAACACTCTTACATGTTGATTTACAAGTGTAAAAACACAATAAAAACATGGAAATGAGTAGTTTGTTGAATGCAGCTTGGACAGAGGGTTGAAATGCTCTTCTGCCCTTAGAGCAATTCTTTCCCTGAAGAGGGTTGGGACAGGTGCGAGCTTCCAGGTGCACTCCACAGGCCACGAAGTTCCAGTAATCAGCAATGAAGAGTGTTAATGACAGGGTGCTTCTGTCAGAAAACTGTGCCCACATTCAATCAAACTTCTACAGAAACCCATGCAGTCATAACTCGTAGTCACGTTTGCACGCAAACAGCCAAACTGAAGGCTTAGTCACAGCACTTTAACTTTAAGCCATCTTTCACCTTCCCCTTCTGTGTGTCTTTCACCGCTGACCCCTTAGCTATTTCCACACTTCTGCTTGGTTCTTTCAGCCCCTTTGATTTACAGGTCAGCTTATTCACAAGAACTCAAAAACAGCTGTTACAACAGTAGCTCTTCACCTATCTGGATATCTAGTGCATACTAATGGAGTATTATCAGAGTATTATCAGGATTAAGTCAAAAGTCCAATAGGTCTTAAGAACAAAAGACTGAAAGCTAAGCACAAACACACACAGAGACATATTCATTCATGTGTAATTAGATTGATAAAATACTACTCTTCAATCAAGTTTTAGCAGCACTTTGCAGGTTTCATTGATACATACATGGATAGATGAGTTACATCCTCCTTTAAAAGATTTTGTCTAGAATTTAAAAGGGTGACAATAAAATAACATAATAATCCTGCCTTACAGATTTCTTTCTTCTCAATTATTTCTTATTTTGATGTCATGCTGTGAAATAAATGGAGCACAGGTCCTAGGCCAAGATGTCATTCCAAATACTTTAAATGTTGTCTTTTCCCATTTGGACTGAAGTCTAAACCAGCTATGATTTCTATGTGAAATGCCTTTGACCCCAGGTCAGGACAAGTACACATCAGGGGGTAAAGATCATGTAACTCCTGGTCTAACTCACATTTCACAAATGGCTTCTGATTATAGACCCTGTCATAGTTTATTATGTGGTGTGACAGTGAAAGGTTTGAGATGTTGAACTTACAGGGGCCCCTGTGTGAGAGTACGACTGCAGGGTATATGCTTCTGTATCCCCACCAGCCATCATTGTTGTTTTTTGGGTTATTTTACTGCAAACAGGACCAAGCACTGGGGTTGAGATGATTCCTGATCACAGCTTAAAATGAATAATAAAAATCCACCTAATTCCAGAGCTTGTTTTATTTCTTAACTCTCGCCATCTTCATTTAGAATAAACTACGATTTTTTGGGTTCCAGGGGTTAAAGCAAACAGCATGTCTGCGAGGGATCAAGACCAAAGCAGACTTCTTCAACATCAAAACCTCTTCAATCTTAAAACTTCATATAGGCCACTGTGCTACAAATTTCTGACACAATTATGCTCCAACGCAGCATTTTGGAGAAAATTTTTCTTTTCTGCTTTGCCGAAGTCATTATTAGTTATATGAAAAATGAATGTAGGAGGTTGTGTGCAACAAAAACCTTGCATCTAAAACATGTACTTGGAGAAAATGTCTGAGACATCAGCAAAATTGTGTCAAAAGAAGTAGTGTTTTAAAGGGATCCAGTCATATACTATAACTTTATAAATTTCTAAGCCAATCACTTACTGTGGTTTTCATACAAAGGCTTTCCAGTCAAATCATTAAACCAGTCTGCTTATAATATTACATTTGTTTTATACTTTATTTTTGCTTGGTTTGTCATCAAACTTAAAGGTATTGTGTAGGATTTTCGTGAATTTTTAAAAAGACCCATCCTCTCCACTCCTCCTTGTGCAAGCTCCGTTTAAAAGTTTCTGTTCTCATAGCTCAAACACGTTTACTGTGCCTCAATGTCCGCACTGACCCCTAAATTCCTCAATCACTATATGCAGGGGGGAGTATATTGTGGATTTTATAGCAAAATCAACTCAGTTAACTGACAGTTCGGACAGATGATCACTGCTTTTCCCCTCCATTGGTCACGTAACTCCTCCTCCACTGCACGGTGCCTGCACCATCTTTGTTATTAGTCGCCGCTGGCAGGTTAGCAACAGCCTATGGCAACAGCGGGCCACTGTGACAACAAAACCCATAATGCTATGCGAGTGGAGCTCTTCGCGCAAAACATTCTGGGATATGTCTGCCTCTTCTGAAGACTTTCCTTTCTTCTCATACATTGTGTAGACACTTTTTCCCCTTATGAATTTCAGCCATTTTTAAAGAACTGCATTGAGAGAGGTGAGCTTCAATGACAGTCTTACCACAGATGTATGCCTAAAAGTGTGCATTCGCAGAAAAAGATATCCAACGTAACAAACACATAGGACCACCTTATGTAAACATATCACCAGAATGGTTGACAATTAGGAGGACCACATATTTAGATGATCCACCCAGAAATAAAAGATCATCCTTTATACCTTCAAGCATGTTAAGTGTATAAAAATACTTAAGACATCACAAGACCATGTGATATTCCACATGTGAATAATAAGCATTTAAAGAAGTAATGGAAGCCAGTGAGCATTTTAACATTGGAGGTAAGAAAAAGAGAAAGAGTCAAAAGTCATGTGTGATGAAGCGCAAAAAACATTGGATGCCAAGATGGATGAGTAGTGCTCACTGTAGTGAAAGCTAAATGTGCAAAAGCTGCGGAAGTTGATCAATGGGAGTAAGTAATGTATCACTGCTAATCACACCTGGTGCAAAAATTCAAATGTCTGGATCCGCAGTGAATTAAAGCCTCAAACTCACTATGGATCCAGACATTTGAAATGAGAAACCTTCCTGGAGGGGAAGCGAAACATCTTCAAACCTTGGAGACCAATTCCAGTGGATTGTTTTTTTAAACTTTTACGGAATGACTATGACCTGGATGACTGAGAATCTTCATCATCATAATGAGTAATTCTGTTTATGAAAACGCACATGTCCTATTTAGGTTCATGTCTCACGCAGGTGGGGTTATGCTTATTAGGTACCTTTTATGTGTAAATACCGAAAGTCTAAAAACCAGCATTGTAAACATAATGATGCCTTAACCATAACATAAACCAAGTGTTTTGAGATTACATTAGTTTTAAGCTGGGAGAATTCCAAGTTATTTTTTGCTCCTCTTGGACTTACATTTAGTTTCTGAGATAAACTAAACCAGATTTATACTATATTTCTTCTGTATAAATCTGTATTGGTACACCCGTCTCCAACAGTTACTTCTTCTCAACTCCTTTTCTTTATATTCTGACATCAATGATTAGAGGCCTAAATAAAGTATAACACAAAGAGTAAGAGACTAAGAGCTGTGCTCTAAGGAAGTTATGGGTGGTAAAGGGGGATGAAGAAAACTGAAAGGATGTGGGAAGGACAGAAGTGGTTTGGCATAATGTGTATAAGGGTTGATCTCTGGTATACTTTGTGCCATTTAGCAAAACACTGGAGGGTTTTTATAGAGTGAAAGTGAAGAGAGTAGAGAGTGATCATTACAGCTCCTGGAATAGTATATTTAAAAAAGAAATTAAAGAGAAAGGCTCAGGGTTTGTGTCTGTATGGGTGCATTTGTGTGTATGAGAGCCCCCAGCTCTGAACCACAATATGAGAGAGAGAGAGAAACTGACACAATTCTTTTGTTGTTTATTCATAGTGTCTTCAGATTAAATATTGTGCAAAATAAATATATTTAAGTAAGGTTCTGTAAATTTAAACAAGCTTCACCTGAGCTTGCACTCTAAACAACTTGATATATTTAGATCAATTATCTTATATAATGTAGGGGTTAAAATATGTGTTGGATAATTTTCTGTATTATTAAGCAAAATTTGTTTAAAAAGGATTATTGGATTGCTTTTTAAATATACAAATTGTTTAGATAGAGTTAACTGTGAAATTTACCCAAGTAGAAAGCCTCTATAATATATATAGGCTTAAATATATACATGTACCTCAACATCTCTTCACCAAGTTGCAGCTTAAAAATACACCTTTTAAAGCAACGAGTGGCTAAATGTTTGGCCTCTCTATTCGTAAATGTTTGAGCTCTTCATTACTGTTTTATTTTTATTTAGTATTGAACCCTTTTCTTAAAAAAACAGGAAGCAAAGAAATGTAGATGAAATCTCCTCGGTCTAGATTGGTCGGTAGATATTAGTTTTATGCCATAGTTTTTAGATGCTACAGATGTGTAATGATCTTGGTGTTGATGACTGGTCTGATTACTCAATTCACCTGCTTAGTTTCGCCCAGTTCTCATTACCGTTTATCTGATCCACCTGCTTCAGCCTCTATTTAACCAGCATTCAACTGGTCATCAGTGCCAGATTATTCATACATATAAACTTGGTTGTCTATGTTCTAAAATCAGCAGTGTAAAACTACACATATTTGTTACTAAAGTAGAAGTATAGATACCGCAGTTTAAAAACACTCTGGTAAAAGTTGAAGTATCAACTTGACCTATTTACTCAAGTAAAAGTGAAAAAGTATGTGCTCCAAAAACTAAATTATAAAAGTATAAAGTAACTTTAAAAAAATATGGCCAGATGCCACTATATGAATTGAAAGCTTAATTTTATTCTATTTCGAAAAATTCTTTGAGATAGGGCCAAAGATGAGGGAGGTCTTGTTGGTCTCCGTCTCCATCTCCCCATACGCTCTCGCCTTGAAGAGAATCATAAACTGATCTGCCTCTCAACCCCTGAGCCTGCCTGTTCCCATCTGAATAGTTTGAACTGTCTTCAGACTCCGGGACCTCTGAGCCTGCCTGTTATTCTTCTGATACTGTTGCCTGACCTGGCTTCAGATTCCTGCTTTTTTTCTGGGGCTCCAGCATCTGGGACACTCTGGGCGGTGTCCGCCACATCTTATTGGCAGCCCACTGGCTGGATCATACCTTGTTCTCTGGGTATGGACTGGACTTGTAAACCAGGGTTTCCTGCCTCAGACGCCCCAGCCGCTGCTTCCACAGATCTGTTTGTGTTTAATAAAAGCTTTTTTGAGTAATCATGAAATCAGGCACATTTTAGCATATATTTAATGCTGTTTAATGACTACACTTGAAGTTTGACAAACATACAGTATTTTACCAATAATATTTCAAAGTTTACAGGGGAGGTTTGGACTCATTAGTATCCAATGAGAAAATGCCACTGATTAATTCAATATCAGTTATTAGTCAGTACTCAAAGCTGCAATTTTGGTGTTGTATTGAAAGGGAAAGAGTTGAGATTGGACCCTCCTAGTTATTGCCCACGTTAAAGATTTTCTTTTTTTCCCCTCTTAACAGTTTTTGTTTTGTTTTTTTGCATGTGATGCATCTCTGTGTAATTTTTTTTCACTGCTGAAAACGGCAGATATGTGAAGCACTGTCTGAAATCTTCTTTACAGCTCTTGATCCAGTCATCACTTATTCAGAGGGAATCAGAAATCTTCAGGCTGGTTTAGCTAGTTTAGAGGCACTTGAAGGGACATAAAATGTCAATAGCCTGATTTCTTTTAAGTCAAAGACAAATTTTTTATTTAGTCTTATCTCAAATTTTTTCACCATAGATCTTGAACTTTCCATCTTTTTTTCCACAATTTCAGGACTTTGGAAGATTCTAACTTGATTAGGTAAATCCTTTCCTTGTTTACCCCTGTGTACTTGCACAATATCATGCCCACAGTTACCTGGAGTTTTTATTTTGAATATAAGAAGGGATTTACTTACTAACAAACTGAACAGAAACTAAGCCTAAAACACAAAAATAATCAATAATATTCCAGTAGGACATGGATATTCTTCCAAAAAAAAACTTTGTACGCAACCTGAGCGAGCTTCTCATTTATTAGTTAAGAAAACGTTGTAGTGTGACTATGCCCCTTTGAGTGTGTTAATCATGGAACTGGAACCAAAAGAAGAAAAAAAAACAGAAATGGCCACTTGTGGTCAGTATTTAATGAAAACTATTTTTGGCATCTTAAACGTTTGAAGTAAAACTCATTTGAAAAGTTATGCAAATTTTCTCTTTTAACTTATTGAACAATTTAATGCATGGTGTTTGTCTAATATGATGCATTTCAGTGGAGTTACGGGAGAACGACAACTAAAGATACAATTTTAGATCTGGAACTTTCCTATGTGTAGTATTCTAAATACAGGAAACATTTAATGAACAGCTCTGATTAGTATTTATCCTTTAACTAAACAGCAGGGTTGTACAGTAGCCAAACATCACATCTTCAAATCAGAAAGTGGTTAGACACACAGACAAACACACATCCAGGCTGTGCTCAGGAAGCAAGAAGTGATGATTTACAATTATTTAAGCTGAGACCAACGTAATCAGTTTTCGCTCCACGAAAAAAAAAAAAAAGCATCATTACTTTGTTTCCAGACTTTGTGCTTGTTAATGTCTGTTAACAAAGTGCAAATTAAACCCATGCAGCTGAATGTGCACACTTCCAAATCCACTTTTATACTCTACGAGCTAAATGAATGTGTAAATTGGTATGAACCATGGCACTCTTTTTCAACAGCAGTCTGAGTTGATTAACTGTTTGTGTGTATAAGTGATGAAAGAAAGGGAGCTTGATCTGTCACTGCAGCATCGCTATTGCAACAGTGGAGCCCTAAAGCTGGCCCTGATTTTAAGGATTAGGAGCCGATTGTGAAACAATGTGGAAGTCTCTCATCACAAACTCCATACCGGTTCACTGTACTCCTTCCTTCCTGCACCAGAATACAAACACTCCATGTATAACCAGAAGGTATCTTCTCTCATCGACCCCCATCATAAAGTGAGGGTCTGTGGGGGGAATAGCTGTTGAATGATTTATAGCAGGGTTAATTTTTGGGGGAGAAGGAAATTGTGGCCACAGGCTGCTTGCTCAGAGAGTGATTACAGGTACACCTGCCATCAGATGTTGTAAACAGATAGCTATCAGGTTAATGGGATCTATCTTTCCTTAGCCTCTTTAAAGACAATTAAGCCAACAGAACCAATGCTTAGGGTCCAAAAAAGGGAGTATAGTTTGCTACTGTTGGATGTTTATTGATTACTTCCTGCACTCACGTTATCACGCTAAAATTCTGCGGGTACATACATACTGTATACACGTGTGTAAGTATACATACACACACACACACATATAAGTGTCTAATGTTGTCTTTATTTTCTGAGTCACATTTCAAAATTTGCTGCTTGTGTTTGACAGATGTTTTTTTAATACTTGCTTTGGAGTGTATTTTATTTTTTTATATGTAATAATTATGTTTAAAGGATGCAAAATGATAAACAATATATTTGCTCATATATGGTGCAAAGCTGTATGTGACCAATTGCACTCTATTTAAGGCCATTTTAATAAAATTAGGGGGGAGTTCTATTAAATGACCATGTCTTTCACAGTTTCTTTCCCTTTTCTATGATTTAGTGAAGTTCTATTTGGATCCTCTTAGGCTGGTTTGATGCACCTGTGTTCTATTTCCTTGGTCTGTTTCCTGCTTAGTTTGTTTCGCTTTTTACCTCGCTGCACACCATGTCCTCGTTCAGAAATCCCACCTGTCTTGTATCATGAATCATTTCCTGACCAAGTTTATTATTCAAAGTTTTCCGTTTTGCTTGTCAAACCCTCTCATGTGTCCATTGATCTGTTTGATACTGGGTTCTTGGTTACATATTTTCCCTCTTGTAGATACAAGTTTAGCAAAAAACTAAAGTAGAGTTCTGCAAATTAAAATCAACAGGAGGCACCACAGCTACAATCAGTAATTGCAATATTCTGTATGTTTCTTTTTATACATGTTATTTTAAAAAGGGGATAATACATGTTAATGCATATAAAGTAAATATACAAGATTATAGCCAGGGCAAATTTTAATCTCTACTCTCATGGCTTGGAAAACCAGCCACAAGACAAAACAATAACAAAAGAAAAGAAGCAACAAGGGAAGAATACAAAGACTTTAAGTTATTAAAAAAAACAAATTCAAACCTACATAAAATATCATAAATGCATTGTTGCAAATTTCAAGTAAGAAAATTAAAAGGCTAAAATTATATCATGCAAAATACATAGAATATACATATAAAGTAAAAATAATCCTGTAATTGATCAAATATTTGGATAGTATAGTATATTTTACTGTTTAAAATAAAAGAAACAGCTAATAAGAACAAACAAAGATCAGTTAATGTCAGGCTTAAGGGAGCATCTTTGAACCTTCAGTAACTATACTTTTTTGTATTTTTTTGCATCATTGAAGAGTTGATTGATCACATATAGGGGCATATATTGTCTCTCATGTCTGTTATGCAGGTTGGAGGAATACTAACTGTCCAAAAGTATTTCTTTTTAAAGGAAGATGATAAGTACCTCTTAGACTTTCCCTAGTTGATCTACTTTGATTTTTATTTTCCTTTTTCATTACAATTGTGAAGAAGCCATTTCATAGAGAATTTAAATTAAATTTGAGTAAAGTTTTAGTAGTAAAATTTAGTAGTAAAGTTAGTAAATCCTGCTGATATAAAACCCGGCAGCGATGATGACTGATGATGTCCATTTTTATGTTACTTGAAGTTGTTGTAATAGCACTCAAAAAAACAGGCTTGCAGCTTCAATTGATAAATTATACATAAACTGGTTAAATAAAATATTTGCCTTTATACAGTTTTCTTAATCTGCTGCTTGAAATATGAAGCTTTAGATCTTTTTTTCAATTCCAAACATTTAAAAGTCTGGTGCTTTAATTTCCTGACATTAAAACTGAAAGTAAGCTAAATAAAGTATTGAAGGTTTTATATCATTAAAATCAAGACAGATGGGAAGTGTAATAGCAAGCAGGAATTAGCTATAGAGTGCTGAATGAATGACTGGATAAAAATCATATAGGTCGTACCTACTGTAGTAGACTGAAATTATTAGTTTCCTGACATTAGCCGCAATTAGTAATCGACCTACACAGCAATTTGTTGCCTTAAGAAAATACATTTCAGAGCTGAAACAGTTATATGCCTCATATTTTAAAATCCCCAATCTTTCAGTTGTAATTAACTAAAATGTTGGTTTTATGGATAAAAAAAATGTAATTCCTGCCATTAACCTAGAATGAAATTGCAGGCAGAAATAAATGCTGGCTTCAATATCGACTCTTAACACACAAAATCCTTGACCAGACTATGGAATCTGAATGTGTGAGGAAAATGAAGTTGAGTGATGGAAAGTCTGCTGCCAAAGTTTTTAGTCTTTAACTGACTGAACCTTGGCAGCGCTGGCTCTATACCTTTTTTATTATTTCCCATATTGTGGGTACTGGCGGAAGCACATAGAAAAAGGTATCCCTCTGAAACTGTTAGCTGTGAAGTAATCCCCAAAAAACGTTCTTGTTAACCCAATGTCTAGCTGAAACTTTCTGGGCTTTCATCCAGTATAAAAATATGCCTCCTTTACTTTCATCTTTCCTCCCTCATTCTGCATGTCTGAGCTTTACTGGGTGCTGCTGGTCCGTGGCCCAACATGAGGCCTTAACTCCCCCCTCTGTTAAAATAGGGAGATGCCAAACATCCCCTGATTTACAGCTCAAAGCACACACTATGCTCTCTCTCCTATGGTCTGTAAACGCCAAACGAGAGCGTGATGTCCAGATCCCACTTGCTATATTAACCTACATTCTTTCCAGTAGAGTAAAGTGGCTACATGAACCCAATATAACCACATGCTGAAAAGAGACAAACCTGCCAAACCCCAACAGAGCACGCACGTGAACATGTGAAGGCCAAATGAAGGGAAGGCTCCGATAAAATCAGCTGCTGACCTTCTCTTGCATACTATAGAGAGCAGCCAACAATGTGCCTTTTTTAATACACCCACCACACTGTGTCCACACTAGTCCCATATCTGGATGCACGTCTTCTTACTTTGTCAGTCAACCTTAATATAATAGTTTATTAGCTACTCTCACATAAAGTTGACTACCTGTTCAGTACAGCGTACATTTTACGACGTCCTGAGGTCTCAGGAATAAAATGTTGTAAGGGTCCTAGGAATACATTTATTAGGTCTTTGGTCTCAGAAAAACAACAGAGCTCTTTATCTAAATTTAAGTGAAGACTTGACATATGAAGCAGATATGCAAGTTTAACAAAGCAACATTCTCACCTAAAAACATCTTTCAAGTTTATCCTGGGTCATAGAAAGCCTAATTATCAATGTTTAATGACAGCTTTTGCAACTATTGTCCACCATTACTTCTCAGGCTGGACCAGTCCTTCTAAGACTCCTTTAAATGTGGCAGCAAAAGTTTCCTTATTTTCTGGATTTGAGGGATTTTTCACAATTATCCTTCATGTCCAACCATTTGCCAGGAGACGAAGAAGTTACGCTTTTTACTTCTCTGCACACCATGTCCTGGTTTTGAAATCCCACCTGTCTTGTGTCAGAAATCATTTCCTCACTAAGTTTATTATTCAAAGTTTTCCGTTTTGCTTGTCAAATCCTCTCATGTGTCTAATGATCTGTTTGACACTGGGTTCTTGGTTACATATTTTCTCTCTCATACTGTAGATATGAGTTTAGCAAAAAACTAAAGTAGAGTTCTCCAAATTAAACGCAACATGAGGCTCTACAGTTACAATCAGTAATTGCAATATTCTGTATGTTTCTTTTTATACATGTTATCTTAAAATGGGCAAAATACATATTCATGCACATAAAGTAAATATACTAGATTATCACCAGGGCAAATTTTTATCTCCACTCTCTGGAAAACAATCCACAAAACAAAACAAAAACAACAAAAAAAGAAGCAACAATGGAAGAATACAAAGACCTCAAATTACAAAACCCCCATAAATTCACACTAACAAAAAATATAAATGCATTGTTGTGAATTTCAAGAGTTAAGAAAATTAAAAGGCTAAAATGATGTGACACAAATACATGGATACACATACTATAGAGAGCAGCCAACAATGTGCCTCCTTTAATACACCCACTACACTGTGTCCACACTAGTCCCCTTTCTGGATGCAAGTCTTCTTACTTTGTCAGTCAGCCTTAATATAATAGTTTATTAGCTACTATCACATAAAGTTGAGTACCTGTTCAGTACAGTGTATATTTTACGACATCCTGAGGTCTCAGGAAAAAAATGTTGTAAGGGTCCTAGGCATACATTTATTAGGTCTTAGGTCTCAGAAAAACAACAGAGCTCTTTATATAAAATGAAGTGAAGTCTTGACCAACCAAGCAGATATGCAAACAAAGCTGTATTCTCACCTAAAAACATCTTAAAGTTTAAACTGGGTCATAGAAAGCCTAATTATCAATGTTTAATGACAGCTTTTGCCATTGTCCCCCGCCATTGCTTCTCAGGCTGTACCAATCCTTCTAAGACTCCTTTAAATTTGGCAGCAAAAGTTTCCTTATTTTCTGGATTTAAATGATTTTTCAGGAATATCCTTAATGTCCAATCATTTGCCAGGAGACAGAGTGTGAAAGAGGATATGGCGATATATGACTGTTAACAACTCAGTGTTATATTAGAAAAGATTGTGCCCAACAAGTCAGTTTTACCAGAAATCCATTGGTCTCGGAAGCTTAATAATGACCAAAGTCTTACTCTATAATGTCATCAAAAGTGCAGTTAGCAGTATTAAAGTTCTCAACTGTGGGGGGGAGTGAGGGCAGTGGAAGTAAATATCCAAAGTACAACAAAGGTAAAAGGGAAGGTGATACTCCTATCAAATATCCATAATTTTTTTAAATGCTGTATGTTTTGAACAATGTTTGTAGGCCCCTGCTGAGGAAGCCTCCAGGACCTTCAGCAACCCTACCCTACCGGTTTTCCTCAGGATTTATTCGCACTGGTCCCTGGAATGCGACAGAAGATGGATCTACTTTCTTACATTGTTTCACCTGCTCTAAATGGAACCACATGTTGCACAGGGCCGCCTTTCCTTTGTCAGTAATTGGAAGAGCATGCACAGTAAAGGCCAAAGCAGCGCAAAGCCGGCGCAAGTGACAGAACTCCCCTTCTCCCCCTCAGCACCTCAGACTTGGGGTGCCAGATTCTTGCCCAGACCAATTCGAAGGCCAAAGTGCAGTTCCTGAGAAAATTTGTTGACCTGGGACAACATGTCAAATTCAGTTCAATAGGATGGCTGTATCATGTGTCCTGCAAGTCGTTCAGGCACAAACAGATAAATGTGACTGACAGTTTGGAGTTTGCTGAAGAAGGCAGCCTTGACATTGAGTCAGACATGCTTTGAAAACACAGGCAGTACTGTACTTTTCATTCACTGCAGTCTGTGATGTCTGAACATATAGACAGGATGGAGACAGAGGACAGGAAGCACCTAATCTCACCTCCCTGCTTTGATATACAGACAATATTACATAACAGAAGAGAGCCTGATATTTATTATGCTCAGAAGTAATTTTAATTTGCCGTCTCTCAGTTATGCAAAATTCAAAATAAAGCACAATTCAAAAGCAGATGTTTTGGTATTAACTGCTATATACTTTTTTAAAGAAACAAGCCAAAGTAACATTGTGCTGTCTTGGTAATTCAAAAGTGTTTTCTTGTATTTTAAGTGTTTGCCTCTTGCTCCCGTTTTCATATTTTTATCATTGTGAAGTTCTACTTAGAACCCTATTCAAGAGTAGTGAACGCAATTATTTTCCTAATAGGCCTGGGCGATTCATTGCATTTGTAACATAATGGCAATTTATTTAATCACTGATGAACTCAATTTTGGTCACAATACATTTAACAAGATAAGATGCAACATTTCTCACTCCAGTCCTTTAGGTGATGGTAATATAAAGAGAACAACACAGACAACATTTATAGTAAAGTCTTATAAAAAGAAGAGAAAGCCTACAAGGTTGTGAAAACAATGAAACCCTGGCGAAGCTTCTACATGCTTGTTGTTGGTGAAAAGAAAGAAAGAAAAAAAAAATCTACAATCTCTGTGTTTGGCAAAATCTTTCAGTCCAAGTTTTCTAAATGTTTCTTGGTCTCATTTTGACCAAATGAGGGGCCATTATGGCACACACAGTCTGCACCACAATTTTGCATTCTGGGTTAGATGATTAAACATTTTATTTTTCATGATTCTGGAGTGGTTATGAGTTTTTCTTTTTTACTCTTACTACCGTCTTCTGATCATCCACTGTTTAAAACGACAAGCTGAACTCTCAGGTAATACCGGATCATTAGCAATTGCTTGGGTAATCAACAAAAATAAGGTGTTTATTGTGCTTTAGACTGATCATCATCAGCCTTTAAAGCTCATCTGTTTTCAGCAAGCTCCTGTTTGGATTCCATACTGCACTTCAAAAAAAAAAAGTTGATGAGATTTGACTTACATTAACGTAAAGTATTTTACTAAACTATATACAAATACAGAATAGTTAAAAGTAGGATATTAACATTTATGAACTGACTGCATGGTTGAAAACTTGAGGTATACTTTCCCACTTAAAAACAACAAAGCAATTTTTTCCCTCAGTCATCAATGCAAATAAAGCAAAAGCACTCTCCTATTTGCATCTGCTACTGTCAAAAATGACCAGAATATTTTGGACTTTCACTTCACTACACACGTGGCCTAGAGGAGGCGTTGAAGAACTTTGTGACACTCGAGACGTGTTAAGTGTGAACGCAGCATAAGGACTCTTAAGTCAAAGTAGAAGCAGCATTTCCCATGATAAGGGCTGTCTGAATAGTGCTTTAAGTAAGAAAGGTAGGAATGCCAATACTAATAATGCACTAAATGTTTCCTTTGCTAATTTAGTTAGCACAGGGACCTTCCAAATTCCCTATCTTGAACTTAAGAACTATATGGATTCCCCAAAATCCTTTGCATGACAGGACATAAAGTCGTAGTTAACCTCATTAAGTTTAACAAAAGTACATTATTTCTTCACATGTACTTTTGTCTAACATATGCAAATTGATGTATCTTCATATGTCTTGGCTTTTCCAGTCCAATCCAAATTAATGACTCACCCACTGTTCTCTCTGGTCATAGGAGTCTATTGTTTTGCACAGGTCTTGTGTTTGGCCATTTGAATTAAAATGAGTGTACTTGCATAATCTGTTTGGAATAAGTTCCTGTACAGAGTTGGAGAAGCTTAGAAGCTCAAACTTCAGTCCCCCCTCCACCCTTTATTCACTTATAGCTTTTCTCTTTTGACAAAGATGGGTTAGTACACCCCTCCTTTAAACAATCTAAAATCAGAACATTTTGGACATCAAAGGTTTGTCCTTTGCTCTTGAGGTTTGACTGTACAGCTGAATCTTGACCATAGCGGCTGGCTTTCCTGTGCTTCACCGTACATTTGTTTGTTATTCTGAAAAGTCATTGGTGCACTAGACAGTTTATTCTGAGTGTGTTTCTGGGTTTGAAATTCAATGGTATACTATGTTTAGTTTCGCAGAAACTCCTGACACATATGTAATGTCAATGTTTTTGTGTCCCTCTGTTTTCTCTACTTAGAACTGAATTCTATCCAAAAATGACATTTCAAAGGGCTAAAGCCTGTCCAGAGTTGGCACAGCGTTCCGACGTACTTTTCCTACCCACGATAGTGTCTTTTTTGGTGACCCCATGAAAGGAGTAGGAGAGACTGGCAACAATTTACTGCATTTAGATTGAGCTCTATATTTCACAGGACTCATACCTAAACTTAAAGTTTTTTGGTAAAATAAATGTAGCACCACCTGAGTCAGTCACAGAATATGATGCAACCCGTACATCGGCCTTTGGCATAGGCCTTCCCACTCTCTTTGTTGGTTTATGCTTGCTGCACCATTGTACCATTTTATGCATTGTGCAGCTTTTCCTTATCGTACTTAACAGTAGTAGTAGTCAACTTAACTAGTAGGCTCTAGAAGGCTACCAGGTCTCCCTCGAAAAAGAGATTTCAATCTCAAGGGACTTCCTGGTCAAATAAAGGTTAAATAAAAAAAAAAATAACCAACAGACCGCAAGCTAACAACATTACAATACACGTAGGAGTAGAAAACAGTTGTTTCTACCATTTTCATTGCCTCTTCAAATCATTCACAAGTTGCAGTTCTTTCTTTTCAAAAGTTTCATGCAAGATCAATAGATAGATAAAATATTCATCTTAATTTAGATTTTTATCAATTAGCACTTACCATTAGTTGTGGTTGCTAATTGTCTGCTAATAAAACATTTTCTTCATCAGTATTGTCACTTCTGATATCAGGCCAGTCATGTTTTACAGCACCGTGTTTAGTGCCTTTTAATTTTATATGTTAAAGAAAAGAGGATTTTTGGTTATATTCATAGTTGGAATTTGATAGACGAAATGTAAAACATGAGAAAACTAATATTTTAGCTATCATTCACAAAAAACATGTATCTGTTCAACACATTTAGAAGCATTATGCATAACTTGCACATTGCCATCAAAAAACAACAATAGATTTTAATGCTGATATAATATACAAATTCTAATTATATATAAGATGAATGTCAAGTGTCTTATGCTCTCCTTGTTTCAACAATTTGCTTTTAAGTTGTTGCCTTAGGTGGAAACAAGATGCATAACATCCTGGCTGCATCAATCTTAAAAAGAGAACATCAGTTATTTACACTTTCTAGATTATACATGTGATAGACTTAAACGAAAAACTGTGCATAAAATGTTGTCAAACATCAGAAAATATATCCTAAAATACCTTACCCATTTGGATTTTTTTTCTTCTTTCAATGAATCAATAGTCTCTTGTAAATTTAGCTTTAAATATTATCCTCATCTGATTTTTTTCACCACAGCTCCCCCTTGTGCCATTAGCTTCTTAACACAGGTTTAAGACTCATGGTATGAAACAACATTTGCAAAAGGTGATTGTGCATCTTGGTGCATTTCAGTTCACTAAACTTTAGTTTTCATTACAGAGTGAACAAATTATTTTACTGTTTTGTAAGGGAAGAAATACAATGAGAAAGTTGCTTTTTTTTTCATTTCACATATCTATTGCAGGACATTAATTAACAATACATGCACTGTAGGAAAATGTATATTTGTTTTCCTTTGATTTGTTTTCTTTTCTAACTCTAAAAACATGTTGATCATTATATTTAAGATATTAAATTAGAAAAACTCCACCTTCTTTATTAAATGGCATAAGATTGTGTCTTTAGAGAGAAAACTATAATTACAAAAACAACTCATCATACAAACCGATTAGGCTGTATACAAACAGTTTATGACCTATTTGAATTCCTTACACAAAAATGTGTACTGAAAGCCAACAGCACCTAAATAGCTTAGCTATAAATATCTACTTAGGGTTCACTCAAAAACATGATTTTAAAAGACAACTTTTATACCCTCAGTTGTTTCTTTCTGGCTCATCCATAATGTAATGATTTTTAGCCTCAGAATTACACTCCGACTTGCTTCACAAATACTACAAACTTATAACTTATTAAAAACAAAAAACAGCAGTCCAGATTATTTATTTTCAACAATGCATGAATATAAATGATCCCAAGTAATATTTCTATTACTGTTGAGTTTTCAGTAGTGGCTAAGTTGTTGTTTGAATTGTATTACTGTCATGTAAAGGAGGTGAGCTACCATCCATCAAGCTTCTGTACCTACTGTAGATGTTAGTTTTAGTTTTACAACAAACAAAACATTTTGAATAAAGGTAAAAAAAAAAAAAAAATCTCAGCTCTAGGCTTATCTGTACAGAGGGCCTTCTGCCATTTATTTTCTGTCAAAAATATGACTAATACTTTTCAAAAAGAGTACAGCATTTTTTTTTTTAATAAAACCAATTGTAAGATTAAAGATACTTAAGATGGCTATTAAAACTATGCCACACAGGTTGGGATAGCTCTTGGGTAAATAATAATCTTAAGAAGCCATTTGAAAAGATTGACTTTAGCTACTTAGGAAGCAAAGCAAATGTAAAAGAAGGTACAGTGCTCAAAAACTGTAATTGGACATTTATATCTACTTGGACAACATTATGTGTGGTAGGTTACTACTAGGTTACGCTACCATTCCATTCTGAGAGAGTATTAGGTATTATGCAAAGAAGAATGGGGATAAATAATACTTGATGATAAAGATGATGAACTATTTTCATAAATAAAACTTTGTAATGCATTTTCCTTTGATGACCAATGAGCTTTTGTAAAATCACTTTTTGATGCAGTTTCAGCCTCATGTCTTGTGATGTCTTATTTTCTTTGTGTTGTTCCAATATATTAAAAATCTTAAAATCAATTGTAATTTAACAAACTGTGAAAACTTAACTTGGGTTCTTCGGAGGACTTTTAATTTTTTTCCTTCATGTATTATTGAGATGCACCAGGATCTCCTGTAAGCTGCTTTAAATAGTGTTATGTATGGGGTTTAGGTTTTTCCAAAGAAAATTATTCACAGAAATTTTAAAATTAGGAAGCATTTTTTTTTCTTTTTAAATCTCAAATAGTTTCATGAGGAAATGAGCCTATTCATCTAAGAGGCAAAACCAATACATTACTTTGGTCTATTTAATCCCTTGTAAAACAAGAGGTGGTCTAAAGCATCATCCAGAAATGAAGATATACATAATTAATATATTTATGTCTGTGATAATACTTTTTTAGACTTTCTAAATACAGGAAACTTTTTATAAACAACTTTCCAGAGTTCCGATTGAAAATCAGCCTATAACTAAACACCATGGTCATTTGGTAGCCCCAAAATCAGAATGTGGTTAAACCTACAAACATATCAAGGCTGTATTCAGGAAGCAGGAAATTAACATTTACAATAATTAAGCTTTGAATGACAAAATCATTTTCCACTTGAAACAAAAAACACTCACTTTCCAGATTCAGTGCTCTGAAGTTTGTTTGCTTTGAGCAGATTAAACACATGCACGCTTCCAAACCCACTTTTGCACACTGAGAGCTAATTGCATTCATGAATGTGTGTTTATACACACACCAGGATTTTCCACCATCAGTTTGACTGATTAAAAAGTGTGTGTAACTGCTACGCTGATGAAAGAAAGGGAGCTGGTTCCGTCACCAATGCATGGGTATTAAAAGCACAAGCCTATAGAAAAGATTGGTGACCTAAAGTTTGCTTTCATTAGAGGGATTAGAAGCCTAATGTAAAACGATGTTCAAGTCTCTCAACTCAAACTCCAAACAACTTCTAAAGAGAGTCCAGAAGCATTACCTCTCAGACTTCAAACGCTCCATCTGTAGGCCCATGCTTTCTTTCATCGGCCCCTATCTGAGAGTGAGGGTCTGCAGAAGGTAATGGACCCCGTGTAATGGTGCAGCTGTGAAATGATTTATTGCAGGGTTAATTGGTGGGTGAAAAGTGAATTGTACCTGCATTAGTCCAGACTGGCTGTGAGCTGAAAGAGGAAGTGCTGCTCTTTTGTAATTACCAGAGGACATTTGTTTTCTTTCTCTGATGATCAGCTGGATGCCGTCTGCTTAACAGAAAAATGTGGGAAAGGAGAATGCAGATAAGTTTTAAGCAAAAACGGCATCAACAATAAAGTTTGTAATTATTAAAATCTAAATAAGATCATATAAACATGTATTTTTTTTCTAAAGAGAGGAGACATTTGGATATGGAATTTTGATTTAGTCTACTGTAGAAAGACTGAAATACAAACATCTAAGAGGTCTAAACATTTTCTCTATCAGTCCTAGATGAGGGATCACATATGAAGGATGTGTGAACTTGAGTGACATCTTATTATTAATATGGTTTCTCTGTAACAGCATTATTCCAGCTTACTTGTTTGTGCTAAAGAAAGGTTTTCCTACTGCACCGAATGTAATGGATGGTATAATATGTTCATAGGGATGTACGGTGCGACAAATGGCTTGTGACAAACTGCAAATTCAGCTTCTTATGGCTTTCGGGCAACAACGGTCGATTTATTGGCTTTTTATCAAGACCAGATTTTTGGAGCATGCATCCAATACAGTGGTTGTCCTGTTGACAAAATCTTGCTCTGAAGCTGATCCAAAGAGAGCCTCTTGGCTGCTACGATAAATATCGATTGACATGGCAGTCCACCTAAGGGAAGGTTTGAAGATTGCAGGTTTGAAGATGTCAAAAACACACTCCATTTAAATCTGATCTTTAATTTCCCTTTGGAATTATTAATTATTATTATTTTTAACTGTATTTAAATTTAATTTAGGGTTAGGATATATTCTCATAATCTAAAGATCCCTTTAAAAGTACCCTCCTTGACTTCTGCTGTGTTCCCTGGTCTTCATTATCCTCAAAAAGAGTCCATTGCATATAACCTTTACAAACATACTCTGTACCTAAATTGAATTATTTATATTTAGGCTCTACATGATTAAGTGCCTCTGAAGGCTATTATCAAATGCAACATACTACCTTTTACATCTTTATTTGAAAAACTGAAATAAATCGAACCATTACTAGTCAAATGTCTAAATATTTTCCTAATTTGTAAATAACTACACCAATTAATATTTTTATTTTTTGGTAATCGCGACTAAATTTCTGTTACAAAAAACAACCTATACTATTAGAGAGTTGCGGTTTGCTTTCTGTACCACTACAGAAAACACAGAAATAAGTGCACATTAGTGCGGAAAGTGTGCTTAAGCACATGTTTAATACTCATTCAAGATTTTTATTCTCAAAAAGGTCTTTTTAAATCTTTAAAAAAAATTCATGACAGGAAATTACTGTATAGTTTATGATTTTAATGCTGTTTAAGTTGTTAATCATTATGGAAAAAATGAATATACATGTTTATGTATGATTAATTGATCGATTCTAAACAGATCCTTGGGCTACATCATTGCAAATGGTATATTCCTCAGGAACATTGTCACTTAGATTTAAAAAATCATTTTGTCCGTTTATATATTTTTTTTACCAATTAAAAACCCATCCTAAAGTAGACATTAGGATGTAAGGAATAGTTATATTATGTGTTTAACATTAAACCAGAAAGAATTTAGGGGAGCAGGAATGTTATGGTTAAATCAGCTTCGTTCAGTGCTCGAACAGGTCAGGCAGTTTGACTTATGGGCAGAGGAAGCACACTAGAACTTTTAGTTGTGCTTAACTGCTCAATTTTACACTGGATTAACTTTTATATTTCTCAGTGGCCCCTGGAAAAGACAGAAGATGTACTCTACAACATTGTTTCACCTGCTTTAAATAGATCCACATGTTGGACAGGGAACTATGTCTCAGTCTGTTGTCTGTAACTGGAACAGCTGAAGTGAGGGAGAACAGTCATTCTCTTGTCATCCTGTTTTTTCTGTTCCCCTCATGTTTTAGGATGCCAGATTCTGGCCCATCAAAATACACAGAACCGTCCATTATTGATCAATTAAATTCAGATTATTTCTATAGCACCAATTCATAATTTCTATAGCACCAATTAATCTCAAGGCTCTTTACAGTTCAACAGATCATACAGTCAAATTGGTTCAAAGTTTTCTATCTAAGGAAAACCAGTTGATGGCATTGACTCATTGACTCGAAGGCAATCCCTCACACTAAGCATGCTTGTAGGGACAGTGGAGAGGAAAAAACTCTCTTAACAGGAAGAAACCACCAGTAGAACCAGGCTCAGTGTGAGTGGCCATCTGCTGAGGCCAACTGGGGTTAAAGGAGACAGAAGCAGAGATACAAAAAGCAGCTGTAACAGGCGGCCCCGTCCAGGAAACACAGCCAGGCAGACGAGCTCTGAGCCAGCTCCCATGTCAGAGGATGAAGAGAGCACATCAAGCCAGCCGCAGTCAGAGAAACAGGACTACACTGAAAAACAGGCCAATCTCGAACATATATAAACAAAAGTGTTGATGGTAGCAGCACAGCTGATATTTATATCCAGGATGGTGTCACAGCCAAACAGGAACAGACAAGGGGAAGCTATGAGAAAAATTGGGTACAATATGCCATTACGGTTCAGTCTTTCTGGTCCTCAGTTAAAAATGACTGTTTAGATTAACAGTAGCTGAGAAAGAAGATCTTGACACAGAGCCTGACATGGTGTGAGATCTCAAGCTGTATACCATTAAGCCTCTGTGGCCTGTGATATCTGAACAGAGACAAATAGATGGATCCCAAACTGCTTAATATCAATGTTAAATCAGGATTTGTTCTATGAACAGATTTGCATAATGAAGGAATGTGTTTGCATTATGCATAAGTCCTTTTGATTTATGCTTTTTTAAGGTTGTAGGGAAATTTTTGATCATCAAAGAATGTGGAAAGTGGAATTAGTCTTCCTTTGAAAGGGCAACAGAAGTGAATGGCCTACACTTTTATAGCACATTTTAAGTAAGGTGACTGCAAAGTATTTTTCACTCCATTCAGTCATTCACACACTTTTTCATACAGTGATGGTGGTAAGCTACATTGCATGTCAGCAAATGTCAAAGCAGAGAAAGTTCAAGCTAAAATTCTATATCCATCAATTTGACCACTTTTTTTTCGTACAGTCATCTTCACAATCTCATTTCCAACTTTACAACTGAGAAATATATTAAAAGAAGAATGAAAGATAAGGTGAGCACCATGATGCTGAGAAGGCAGCTGGCAGTTACTGAAGTGTAATGAAGTTCCTGAACTCATGCATAAATGCATAACATAAAAAGTAACCCAAAAGGAAATCAGTTGTGGCAAAAGTCTGCAGCTCTAATGTAAATAAGCCAATAGACATAAAATATGATAGATCAAATGCCTTCTGTAAGATGTAGGCTCAGCAGGTACCAGCACACTGAGCCCAGAATGGCTGTCATTAGGCACATCTTTAAAAGAAAATATGTGACCCATCACATCCTCCTCACTGTGTTTCCTTTATGGTGCTTGACTACATGTGTATTCTTTGTAGTAAGAGTACTACCTAAATCTTTCTTTTGCATTTCTAATAATTGGTCCTTAGCCCATTTTAAATGGAATATGTCAAATGGCTCTCTATTAAGAAATACCAATGATACATCATCATCCTTGTAAGTCCAAGAACCTGTTTGGGAGCATGACTCAGCAGCCGTCTGCAAGAGAAAAGGTTTTTTTTTTTCCTTTTTTTTTTTTAAAGTGACTTACCTAATAAAAAATAAATAAATAAAAAGCATGCTAGAATATGTAATGATACAGAAGACCTGAAATTTCAGCTGGACACAACAGGAAAGGTTTAGGTTTTATTGAGAATCCAAAAGAGAGCTGGCAAGCAAACTTTGTTAATCATAGCTGTAAATCTCATCTGAGAGGAGCAGGACCTTGTGACTGGATGCAATCATTCCAACTGTATGTTCTCTGTTAGGTGTCTTGAAAAGACATCCATCTATCTTCTCCCATTTGTTCTGTCTCAGTTAGGGTGGTGCAAGTGCCTATCTCGGGCAGGAGCAATAGAACCCATGGATTTGACCCAAGAATCTACAAACTCCAAGAAGAAAAACCCTGGGCTTGGAATCAAACCCAGAATCTTCTTGCTGCAAAACAACAGTGCTACAAACTGTTCCACCGTGCAGCACACCATGCAGCACAAATGCACCATGCAGCATGTGTTGTGAACTGGCTGTATATAAACAAACAGAATTGAATTAAATTGAACCCCGGGGAACTGGAATTAGAGCAGAGTTTAGATTCCTTCTTAGATGAGGTGGAGGTGACAGCAAAACAGGTCCACTTCACTGATATCAGCATACCCTTCAGTGTGGTTATAGTCAGGAAACAAGTTATAGATAACTATCATCTGGGGACAAGATAGGACTCAGAGGTGTAGGATCAGTACTGTGGTCAGAGTCGTGAAGACAGGAATGAAAGACAGGAAACCGTGCACTGATTTTTCTATTTGTCTCTGGAGACAAATACAAGCTTGTGGACCCAGGGGAGAACTGAGAGGCAGAAATTAGTAGGCAGGAACGTGAACGGAGGTCGGTGTTCTGAAAGCAGGAGATTGTTCAGCAGTGGCAAGGTAGGAGCGAGGAATCCATGGGGCAGAACAGAGGCTGTGATCAGGCAGGCAGGCAGAGAAGAGAGAGTTACTTTGCCAAAATCATGACAGAAATTTATTTTTTGGTGCTTTTGGTACCTTTACGAAAATTTTCATAGGAAAAACTAAATTACAAACTTATGCCAGGGACCAGTATTTTACAAATATAAAAAACTGAACTGTAAAACAATATAGTAACAATAAGCATAGCTTCTTTGTGTGCTACAGGAAGTAGAATACTCACCTCTAATTACAGCCAAAAACTGGATTATATCTTAAGTTTATATTCAGAGTTAAAGCTTTGTTTTTAAAAAGTTCAATGCTAAACAGGTGCTCATTTCATTTGAGCACCTGTTAGCAACCTCACGTACTCTCACATGCTACCTAGGAATCTCTATAATACATAATACAGGTTATTTTATTCAAAACTGTTCAAAAGCTTTTGGAATCATGTATTTGTTTTTTAAAGGACCTCATCTGATCTAGATCTCACATCTGACTGGCATCAGTTAAAAGCCCTCATTGGTCTCTGTTGATTGCAAAAAGTAGAGGACTTAAGAGAGATCAGATTCTTCTGTTGGCCTTTATGAATTTAAATGACCCAGGGTGCTACTCATTCCACTGATTTTATTTAGTATATTTTTGCATATTGCAGACGTACATTTTTATGTATGTTGCATTAACTATCACTGAGCTAAGAGGGATTTTACAGTTTGCACTCTTCATCTCAGACTGGTGCCTTTTCCAGAAGTTAAAGGTCCCTTTATTACATGATTGCTCTGTCTGTAAATAGACTTTCTTCCCATTTTGTTTCACAGCTCATTTTTTCCTTACAAAAACATGAAAAGCTGTGATAATCATGAAGAATTTTGTGCTTTAAAACAATTATCAGCCTTTAGACTCATTATTGTAGAAACCGTTTAGAATTATTCTTGATTGTGCTTAACAAGCAGCTGCAAATTATTCAAGAAGACTACACAAGAGCCTTTTGGGCAATCAGTATTTTTCTCCCAATTTATTGATGAACGGGTAGTTAATGGTGTTATTAGTAGACCAATCCAACTCTCGGGCCGCACAAATGTATTCTAGAATTCTCTTGAGGGCTTTTTTCAAACTGTATCTTTGCTTGGCTGTTTTTCGCTTGCCTGGCTTTTATCCCTTATTACTCTACTGTTCTTTAAAGCAGACATAAAGGCATGGACTGCATTAGATGGAGTTTGGGTGCTACAACACTGACATCTGCTGGTAGGATCAAGCTTTACAGATGCAGCTGCATGAGAGCAATTTACTGATAAAAAATGTTTTCAATGCTGGACTGTTTTATGCTTGTGGCTGTATAGGCATAAGTTGTTTTTTTTTTTTTTTATTTAGTGCTTTGATTATTTTCATAGTATATCCTGGCTGGTGCATTTTCCACTGTTGCCTTGCAGCAAGAGCTGTGGGTTCAAATTCAGACTTCATTCTCGGAGTTTCAATGTTCTTTTTATGCTTGAGTGGTTCTCTCTGAATTTTCTCACTTCCCCTCAAAGTAAAAAACCAATACAAACAAAAAAACACTACTTTTATTTGGATAATCATAATTGTCCCTAAGGATGTAGTATTTACATTTTTTTTTTTTTATGTCGTCTATCCATTCGTTTGCCCCGCTGTGAGGGACTCACAACAGTCCAGAATGAACCCTGCCTCTTACCCAATATATTCTCCTCAACCAATGCAGGTACAAGTTTACCACTCCAACTCTCTCCTGTACCCCTAAAAAAATAAATAAATAAATATATGTATACATGGATGGTTTAGTAGTTCCTAGAAACTTCATGGTTTTTACTGTAAAAAACCTAGGTGTAATATCAACTTCAAAGAAGGCATATAGATATAAAAAATTATTATTATTTTTTATTATAAAAGTCCTCACACAAAGTAATGCATCATTTGTTAATCAATATAACAGGCCTTTTGCATCAGTATTTACACTTGAGATGAAGAGTTGGAGTAACCCTACCTGGCTCTATTGTTCTCAGTTTATAAACAGGTGGTATCAAATAGGCTACAATAATACATATACATCCGAAGATGCTTCTTTCATTCACCCTGAGTGAATGTAGCCTTGGCCAGGAGGAATCAATGTCATCCACTACTGCTCCCTTGCCAAGTTGTAGG
>NW_015150708.1:957157-958340 GCF_000732505.1 Cyprinodon variegatus
AGTTGGTGCCCTCTTCCACCAACTTAACAGCTAACCTCGTTAGCTGTGCTAACGAGGTTACTAACCTCATGAGGTTGCTAGCCTCATGCACCCATGCCAGTCTTTCCTGGAGGTCATCTGTCTTTCCATCATCTAATCCAGAGTTAAGCGTGACCAAAAATGGAAGAAGCCAACGATCCACTATGGCAGTGGAAGAAGATAAAAAGCCTTGAATTCTGCAATTCTTGCCAATAGAGCTTACAATGTTAACAACAGCATGTGGAGATTATTAGCACATATTTAATAATGTCATCAGAATTCATTCATAGCTTGTCAAACCTCGTCGGTGGAGGTAAAAAGAAAAAGCAATGCTGCTGTTGCTAGAAAATAAGGAATTATTAATACATATTTCAAAAAGGACATTACAGTAAACATCACGTATGCCGAGAAAATAAATTGAAAAGAAAAATATTTTTGTTGTTGTATTTGATGTACAGTTAACAGCAGCAACGTCAGAAGCTCCATAACCACCAGAGCGTCAGCAGCTCCTGACTGTGATCTGACAGGGTATTACATTTGTGTCCTTAACACAGCATGATACATTATGAAGAATAAGTGCACATTAATGTGTCTAGATATAAACCAGCAGGCACAAACAGATAGCAAGTATTTTCAAAATAAAATATAAAAATACTGTTAAATGAAGTAAGGTCATGCTATAACCTATCATTTTCAGCCTTCGAATAATTAATTGCACAGCACTGAAGTACAGTTAAGAATATTTCAGAAGACTGACTCATTTACAAATATGACATGCTGCTGAAATCGCGATTTTTGTCTCTAAAGCTCTTTTTGGTACAGCTGTAGTGCAAGGTTTTCCTTTCAAGAAAACATTGAAACATCCATCTTTTGTCTACTTCTTCATCAGGGTCTAAGTGTCTATCTGCTCAGGTACATGAGGAAGCTGGAGTACCCAGAGAGAACCCAAATCCTCCATGCAGAGATATCCAGTAATTAAACCCAGGATCTTCTTGATGGAAAGAAACAGTAATACAAACTGCACCACCATGCAGTGCAACATAGAAACATGTAAACAGACAGGAAAACCCCAAAATAAATAAGCATATACACAACACTATACTACTGAAGGATTCACTCAGCATGAGTTGAATTTGTCACCCTTTGCAGGTAGACCTTAGCTTAA
>NW_015150708.1:959436-965023 GCF_000732505.1 Cyprinodon variegatus
GTTTAGAAGTGAGATTTGGGGATTTTGTGATCATTCTTCCAGAAGTGCATTTGTCCCTGCTAAATAAACTATTGTTGGAAGCATCCGACTTCCTTTTTTCTACCTTTCAGAGCTATTTGGACTACAGACATATCACTAACGCATTATTGCTGTGGCTTAAGAGTCCTTTTCAATTTGCAGGATCCAGATGGACCCTTGATGTATATTATGCCGAAATTAAAAGAAGAAGACGATAAGAAAGCCTTGAATATATTTTGTTAAAGTGCTTTAGAAAAATGCAAAGGTGCAAAAAAAGTAGTAGATTACACCAGGAAAAAAGGTTAGAAGTTACAAGGATCCCTTTTAACTTCAGTTTGAACAATCAAAAACTGGCAAAATATCATGAGCTTCTGCCTGAACCACATGATTGCTTTTCAGATACTCTGCACTGGAATAACATAAAGAAATTGACCAGTTGTAATAAATAGAATTCAATTCATTATTAAACTCTTGGTATCATTTTCCTTATATAACACTAGTAGGGAGCGTAGTTGGTTCAGAGTGAAGCAGCGACAACTGCTTCACAACTGCTGAAAAGCAGATGTAGGGAAACATCATTGAAAAAACAGTCGCGGTGGACCAGATGCACAGATGATGTGATTAAGGACATGTTCTCCAGCACGTAGCGCTCACAGGTTACACGCTCTCAGATCTCTATCTGATGCAAAACACACATTATATATATATATTCCTAAACATATATGTGTGGGTGTGTGTGTGAGATGAGTTGCTGAGCATGTTATGGAAACTACCCTACATATGCTGAAGTCATCATGTTTGCATTTGGACAGGCTGTATGGTAAAGCTAGGCTTTTATTCCAAAACATTATTGCTTATAATGTCTAATGCAGATAATTCGATTTGATGGCACATGTGCAAATTTGATTTTCTGTTGTGTTAATCTTGATCTTATGGCATTAAAGGAAATGAACCTGATCTTTTATACTGGATTGAAGATCTAGCAATCTGGTTCCTGGGAATGATCTACTGTAAGTGCGGCGGAGGCAGCATGGCGGTTAGAAAAGTTTTAATAGACAAATCAACAGCTATCATCCAGTCTTGGGTCTCAAGCATGGTGTGGCAAACTGTATAAACCAGAGTTGATTAAACTGATCAGTACATAAAGAAGAGGAAACAGGTGTCTGCAGTGACATAGATGGATCCAATAAGGTAATAGCATTGAGCTAAAGCATATTTGAACTAAATAGATAACAGAACATAAAGTGTGTAAAGTTATAACACCAATAACTCAAAGTAAAATGAAACCATAAATACACCAGAGGGCTAATTGTAAAGAGCAACTGTAGCATAAAAAAAAAAAAAAAACATAAAAAAATATAAGCCTGAAAAAATTAAGCATATGTGGCAAAAAACAAACAAACAGAATATGGTATTAACAGTGATAACTTCATCTGAGAACTTAAATCCAATACGGAAATGTTTAAGCAAAATCATGAGCTCTAGAAGTTCATTTGCAAAATAATACTAAAAGGCTACAATCTAATAACAATGAGAAAGTGTAAACAACACACAAAGAAAATGGAAAAATCAAAGATCCTTAAATCATTATGGCTCAAAACATCCTATGATTCAGCAAGAGATTCTGGAAGTAAATTTGCAATTTCTGCTCAGTGAAAAGGCTGACCTGACTTCCCCGCTCCTCCCCTCAATCTACAACCAACACAGTCAATTACAGAGATGGAGCAGGGATTGATTGTTCTGTACCAGGACTGCACAAAGGCTCTTGGTTCAATAATGACAAATGTTCTCTTTCTTCAGCCATCCTCACTTTATCTTGTCAGGCTGTTTGTCTATGGAAACTCAGAGGAATAACTTCAACCCCATGAGTCCTATATTTGTTAGGTTTCCAAAGGCAGTGGCATTTTAGCAAGATCACAGTTAATACTAAAAACTATTTGCATGGAGGATTCAAAGCTTTAAAATAAAAAAAAGCTACATTTACTAAAAATCAAACATATTTTTTCTGCTCAATACAAAACAGGATTATGGTAGATCGGAATGTTACAAATCTTCAGTAGTTATTGAAAGTTGTATACATTTTATTTTAAAAGCTGAAGAAAACCAGAATAAGCCAATATTGTTTGTTGAATAGTTGGATTTGTTCATATAATTGGCAAAAGAAGCCTCATAGTTTAATCACTGTATTTGTTTTTCTTTTTTATCATTTTTAATTAAAAGCTAATCATATCAATAGATGAATCAAACCTGCCATTCATCATTTGGAAGGTTTAATGCCTCGGGGTGTAACAGTTTATTCTTTTCTCCATTCTAACACATCTGTGTTGTTCTACCATGGCAGGATCTGTATATCCATTTTTGTTTGCTCATATGTAAGAACAAGAAATGATTTAGCCAATTCCTCTCTGTATGAAAGATAAAAGACATCATCTGGTCTATATTCCTACTGGGAATGTGAAGATAATTAAAATGCAAAATCTCTGTTTACCTGATACTGTCATGGATTGGTGGAGGTTGGTTGAGGATCCAACTGCAGAGATGAGGAGACAGAGATGAGCTCTTGCAGATTAAATTTAAATACTGATGGCAACAGAAGCGCAAATCTAAGAACAAAATAAACAAACTAAAAAAAAAAAAAGAAAAAAACAGGAGACGCCAAGGAGAAACACACACAGGGAGCAAAGCAAGGAAGAGAAACCAGCACTGACGATCTGCAGAGGAGGATAAACAATGGGAGACAGAACCAAGAGTGGGGTAATCAGTTAATTGGGAGCAGGTGTTGACAGAAGCAACTAGAAAGGAGCTAATGGGGAAATGAAACTGACACAAGGGGGCAACAGAGAGTAACACAAAAAACACAACACTGCCAGAAAACAACTACAAAAACACAAAATAACAGTGAAACTAAAAAGATTCTTAAACACAGGGCAGAACCCTGACAGATAATCTCAGTTTAAATTACTTATTTAAATCCTCCAAATACAGATTCCTAATTAAGAATAAATCAGCAAATAAATAGGTAAATAACATACATACATAAATGCTATTAAAGGGACAGTATCCATAGCTTTATAGAAGCTAAATCCAGGTCTTATCAACCATAAACTGTAAACCAAAATGCTATTACATGTGTTGCCAGTTTGGATTATAAAGCTCGAGTTAGCAGACTAAATGTATCACAAATTAAATGCAAATTGAACATTTATGGCAGAATAGAATCTCTTTTTTTTTTCATACAATAGGGAATTACACATGGTTAAGGAGAAATTGATAGTCCTTTGTTTCTTATGTGACAAAATAAAAATGTTGTCTTTGAAAATACAAACTGCATATCTCGAAATTGCAGTATACAAAAGTTGCTGTTTATCCCCTAATAAAGAGATTAAACTATAGACAAAGAATAACAGCAGATGTTCACATATATTTTCCAAATCAATAAAAATTTTGTACTTTTTATTACTTTTTGTTTTTGTTTTTGTGATTTAGATAGAAACTAATAAGAAACAATATGAAAGAAGAATAATTGTGAAATTACTGGTTACTTCTAAATAACGCACATTAATAGATATACATCAACATTGTTCACATTCAGCATATCTCTCTGTAAAGCAATAGCTAAGTAATAGGGAATATGTGTATACATTTTTTTTTGGCGTTAAAATTTAATAATTAAGAAATGAATGTTTTATGACCTTTTCTTTTTTAAAGTCCTAATCTAATTTAATAAAAATTGTGTGGAAATGAACATTTTAGGGTAGATGCACTGTTTATTTCTCCTCTTTAGATCAGTCCATCTGCTTATGACTTTCAGAATTGAACAAGTTTGTCACCACAGCCAGACTTAATCAAGTATTCCAAGGTACCGTACTCAAACCTCTACATTGTGTTATAAGTCAATGTGGCTTTTATTGGTTGAATCTGTGTAGTTTTTTATTTCATTTTGTTTATTTTCTTATTAACCTGAGTAAAAACGGTCTATAAATTAGGTTTAACTTATTGATTCTGTGGTTTGCAGCCTTTGCCTCATCTATAAATCATTATGTCCTTAAGTTATATTTTATATTTATCACACAGCCTGTTTTCAGTCATCTAATAACATTTCAAAACTCCAGGAATCATTCCCTGGTGTAATGGCAGGAGTTTCAATTCACTGTTTCAAATCGTCCTACATATTGCTGTTATTCTTCGCATGGAGCCTTTTACTAGTCTGACTCTGTACTTTTCTCTTTTTTTAAGTCAAAGTGAAAATATTTTGATAACGCTTCGTTCCACACTGGAATGGTGAGTACAGAGAAAAAAACAAAATAAAAAATGGGTCGCCCTGTTTATCCCAATCATCCTGCTCTTTCACTGAAAAGCCCCAAACAGAGTAGGGTTGTCTAAGTGAGCTGTGTGTGATTCATGGCTAGCTGTTGGGGAACTGATATAAGCCGAACTATAAATCTCTACTGGACCATCTGTAGGAGTACTTTGGCTCAGAAACTGCTGGGCTAACCTAACTTCTTTAGCAATAGGAGTGAAGAGTGAACTTCTGAATGATTACTATAGGTTACCCACTATTCACCTTGTAATTCATTTCTTTCCTCTCCCTATCTGTCCTGTTGGTAAAGTGCATCCTTATGTTTATCCTATAAATGACAATTCCAAGTAAAGTCTTAAATAAAACAAATTTTTCTATGTTTCTTTATGTATGGGTTGTGGATTGTTATTTAGGCTTATATGCCTCTAAAAATACAGTTATTGTCTTTTGTATTGCACTCTTATAAAAAAAAAAATGGATATAAAAATAATCACACAGTATGCAGCAGCAATTCCTGTTGTAACCGGTAGCTCCTCGCTTCTTCTTAAAAAGGTGAAGCTTCCCATGGAACGGTAAATGAATTGCATCATTAATGATTAAAAAGCAATTAATATTCTAGTAGCTAAAGGTCAGTTTTCAAACAGTTTACCATTCATTACTGATGTTTACATTATTTTTATGCCTATTCATTCATTTTTAATAAACTGGTGACCTGTCTACGGTGTACCCAGTCTTTTGCCCATAGATTGCTGGAGAAAGGTATCAGCCTTGATTGATTCTGACAAGTGATGATGGATGGATTTTTTTCTTTATAAATATAGCATATCTGATGGGCACCTGGTGTAGGTAAAATAGAAGGCCATGACAATAGGTTCCCATTACAAGCATTTGTGTTATTTTTTTATCATGAAGATTTCCTAGAGGGCAAAAGCCTGCACCCCCAATATAGAAAAAAATAACAATTTAGGGAGCGAAAGATGGCTTTTCATTGGTAATTTAAGATGGGTTAACTGTTTAAGTTCCAATAACACCAGCTAGTTATTTTGAAAAGTAAATCAACATTAAAACCCATCTAGAAATGAGAGGTATGAATAAAACTAACCAGTCCTGTGTTTTATTTGATACAGAGTGTGCTAAAGATTGAAGTGATGGCTAGGAACCCTTCAATCCCCACAGACCTAGAGCTGATCACCAAAAGTTTTTCAGCAAAATTCAATGGAACCATGTAAAAAGCTGCTCATCTTTTTTAATTGCATACTTCTGATTTTT
>NW_015150708.1:965394-966480 GCF_000732505.1 Cyprinodon variegatus
CTTTTTTAATTGCATACTTCTGATTTTTGAGAAGAGTATAAACTGCAAAGCCTGATTTCAACCAAACTGCTCATTAGGCTAAATATCTTTAAATTTCTCAAGGTGATAAATAATTTGGGACCTTTAAAATCATTATTTCCATACGTCAGATCACAAGTCTTTTTAATGTTTTCCATTATGTACAGTTGTGTGCCAGAAAATCTAACCACTGATTGTTGGGATCTGGAGATCTGCCACCTTTCTCCAGCAGAGGGCGCCCCTGGGTCTCCTGAGCTGAAGCCACCAGCACACCTGTGGCTGATCATCTCATCAGGAGACCAGCTTTATAAGCAGCGGCTGAACTTCCCTTCAGTGCCAGAGTGTTAGACCAGTTATTGTTCGCAAGCCTGAGCCGAACCTGCATGTCAGAATCTCTGAGGAGTAAACTTGATTCTAACCAGTCTTTGTCCTCTCTGCTTCCTAGGAAGACCTGATTGAAGCCTGGAGCTCTGGAGGAGCTCATAGTCAGAAACCTGCCTGCCTGCTCTGTGAAGCCAAACCTGAAGATTCACTGTCTAAATCTGCAAGCCAGTTCTCAGGAGAGAACTTGGAGATCAATTCAAGGTCTGAACCTCACTAGTCTGAAGCCAAGCCCTGCCGCTGCTAAGCCCTCTGCTGAACCCTCAGTCTCTGGACCCTTCTGGTTGCCTCTCTCCAACGCTCAGTCTGAACCACCATTAGGTACAGATCAGTTCCAAGCTCTGTCAAGACTCTCCTGCCACTTGGCTAACCAAACTGTCCCTCTCTGCAGAGAACCCTGTGATACCAGTCCCGGAGCCGTTCCAGTATCAGTTCCAATAACTTTATTGTGTGCTTTAGTTTGTGTGCTTTGACAACTTTTACTCTGTCTCCGTGGTGTTCTGCATTTGGTTTAAGCTCCTTAGACCCAACATGACACTGCTATAAATACATTTGTAAAAACCATTTAAAAAAATAAAACAAATATGAAACGACACTGGGATATTCGGTGAATATAATTTATTAAACATATTTGACACTATTAAGAAAGAAATGTCATATCCATTGCTCAGGCATTAATTTGAACAA
>NW_015150708.1:967032-971432 GCF_000732505.1 Cyprinodon variegatus
TAATCTTTTTTCTCCTCTGCCTTTCTAAAGCTGTCCATAAGTTTAAGATAATTTCAAATCAAACCTATTAAATAAACCTTTCATTATTATAATATAGCATTTATCTGAAATACATAATTTCCAGGTTTATGAATTTACTATTAAGAATATTCACTCAAAATGTGAACTGATGAGTGTATTTATTTCAAATACATGCAGCTTATTATTTGAATTGCATAATAAAGGTTACCTTTACACAATTCTAACAAACTCACACAGGGTATAAACTTGTCTTTCCTTCATGTGTCTACCACCCATTGAACCTGTTACAGTAGACTGAACACATCTAAGTTTCTTTGTCAGTTTTTTTGTTGGAATCTAGATGAATGCTTGCAGTGAGGCGTGTTTTTGCAGCTGTTCTCTACACTTTGTGTACACTCTGTTTTTGTGTTTTAATCTTGTAGTTTCCCTCAGGTTCCTGTTTCTTATACCTGCACTGCATTAGTTGAATAACCAGCTTGTTCCTATTTATATTGTCACTCCTTCCTGTTTATACTCCATATTGTCCATTTAACTGGTTTAGTTTACAAGCAGCATGGTGGTTCAGGCATTACTGTTACAATGAAAGCAAGCATGTCCATGGGTTCTATTCCTAGGCTAGGGTCTATCTTCTCTGAGTTAGCATCTTCAAAAATAACTGTATATTTTTCAAAAAGTATGATAGTGTATGTGTACATGTTTGCTTTTCTGTTACTGATTTGCCCCATTTGGGGTTCACGCTGATTAATACCTGATGACACTGGAAAAAGGCACCACTATGCAGCTCCCACAGCACATGCTAAGAGGGGGAAAAGACAATTAAAGGATCAATCCAAAGGTTAGAACAATCAGACTCTATCTTAATCTTTTTTTTCTTTTTCTTTTTAATGTTCCAAGATTTTTTGGCTGGATTTCATTCTGGCCTTTTGTATATTTTTTGTGTTTTGTTCTTTTTGTTTTGTTTTTTTGGTTTGTTTAACAGTAAAAATTCAAGTATATGTGACTGCCCTGCTGCATGACAGGCTGCCAGCCTTCCTTCCCTCCCTCGTTCTTGAGAATTTTTTTGTGTGGGACACTGTGGTAACAAGAAACCTTTTCATAAGCTGTGAGTTTCAACTGAACCAGGTGATATTAATTTACATTAAGTTTCAAAATTTATTTCCACTAACTGTTAGATTTCAGTTCATTTCTTGACCTACCATCCCCCCTGGCTCCTTCCTCCACTCTTTATTGGTTCAGTAATTTTCTCCTGTTTTATTAACTGTCAATGTAAATAATTCATGAATGGCTCTGGTAGGATTTTTTTCCTCTTTTTTGCTGGTGTAGACTGGGTGGCTGATATCAACATCTCTTTAGAATTACGTGTCAATGGTATCTTAAGAAATATATACATATATACATACTTTACTGGATTATACTGCTGATAAAAGCCAGATAATACTGCTGTTTAGGACCATTAACTTCTTTAAATTTATTTAAAAATAAAAACAAGCATAGTTTTTAGCATAATAAACTATCTGAAGTTACAGAAACCAATTTATATCCAGTGGGAAAATGTATGTGAAAGAGGAATTCTGTATCACATGAACTGTAGACATAATTGTTTCCTTATTAAAATTGCAATTCCTTATTTAACTGAAAAAAGTGAAAAAGCATGATAAATGATCATACTTAATATTAATAACATTAGTTCCATCTTCACAAAAAAAATGAACATTAACAGTACGATAAAAAAAATCACATGAAAAGTAGGTAAACAGACACTTTCTAAAAGAGTGAACATCCAGAGCATTTTTCAATAAATTGATAACTGCATAACATTTTTCATCATTTAACCACTTTCAGCTCTTGAGTACGGTATAAAGAAGGGTTTTGTGTAATAATACTAAGTAGACTTAACCTTATTTTATGTTTGAAGGTTTCAGAGGAATTCAAGGGAGGAATCTTGGCACATCTGCTTCCAGAAACCAAAGATAACGGGAGAAGCCCTCACTATGGACTATAAAGTTGTTTTTTTTATTATCTCTGAGCAACTTTAAAAGCATATCTGTGTGCCCTGAGGTCACTAAACACACAAGCTGCTGTGCTTGTTGGCCCTGGTCTTTTGCGTGTGTTGATGATTCTTAATTTTAAGTTCTGATCAGATTTATGTTTTTCAAACATAAAAATAAAAAAAATATTTTTCTCTCTTATTGTTCTTATTTTATAAGTTGTGTGATGGGGATTGTTGGCCTAGTGGTTAGGATATTATGCTTGGAACCCAGAGTCTCTGAGTTAAAGCTCCACTCCCACTGACCGCCACTCTGAGCAAAGCCCCTTAATTTCATTTCTTTATACTTGTGACAATTTAATGAAAATAAAGTTGAATTCTATTCTGCTTTCCACTTGTACGAAACAGCTAAATGTGTATAACAGCTTAAATGTGGGTGTTCAGTCACTGCATCGACATGAACGGAAATGTGTGCTCTCTAAAAGTAATTCTGTATTTTAAAAAGTGAGGATAAATATTCCAATATATATATATATATATATATATATATATATATATATATATATATATATATATATATACAAATACATCCATTCATCCACTTTCCGTCGTCTTTATCCCAGTTGGGGTTGCGAGGGGTGCTGGTGCCTATCTCCAGCTGTCTCTGTGCGAGAGGCGGGGTACACCCTGGACAGCACACTCATAATTTTTTAATGACCTCCCCGGATCTTTCCCAGTGTGCAGATAATGCTGTAATTAATTGAAAACAATCCCCACCTACCTTTACAGAGTAGAATTTTTAATGGATTCTACTTAGCATCTGGTATCAACATGCCACTAAATTAACATTGTGTTGTATGCTAAATTATGTTAAAAGGAAACATCAAATAGAAAGCAAATAGGTGAAGCATCAGTATGAAGTCTAACCGGCACCTTAAATTCATGTGTGACCTTTTTGGCAAACCCACAGCTCTGACAGTAAAATGGTATGAGGCATCCGGATAGGATTTCCACTGTCATTGGCAGACAGATTTAGTCTTCCACTTTTTTAGTGTGGTGAAATTAAATGGAATAGGGGGAAGTATGTGTGACATTCATCTATTAGACAAAAAAAAGATGAACAGGCAGTACAACAGGCTTTTAAAAGCCAAGCTGGGCCTCTCAGAGGAAAAGATGGATGGAAGTTGAATGGATAAAAAAAAAAGTGCTTCAGAAGAGTTCAAAAAGAGAAGTGCTAAATATATACGGTAATCTTCATTTCATAAAAATGACACATTTATTTTTCCAAACCCTTCTGAACACAATAATGAAACCAAAATGTAAAACAATTTTGCGTTATATTGATTCATATAAAGCAGTTTTGTCAAATTGAAAGTTGTGAATAGGCCTGCTCATAGACATTGGATATTTGCATCTTTCTCTTTGAGGAGCAGAAGATCTAAAACATAAAGGATGTGCTGTTAAAGATGGCATTTGGACACGACTGGTTTAAAAGGTGTATTTGCCTTTAAATCATCTTTATTAGGCCTTTCTTTTAAAAGCTACTGTTTCAAACATGATCTGATACCGTTGAGTTTGCTGTGCAATATTCATATCCATTTCCATTTCTATTTCTTACTCTTTTCTGTTGCAGGGTGTAAATGGCTCTTAATTTTTAACGTTTTACTCAAAGACACTTTCTTAGCCTGCCAAATTCCGCTGGCCAGTTGGCTTTTATAATAAAGCTACATACCCTTGGTGTAACCGTTAGAGAATCTCCCTTAGAATAATAATAGTTCTCAAAATATTTATATATTATATTATAGAATAATTCAATATTTTTTCAGGTTTTCCAAAATGTAGCCTTATTCTTTTGCTTATGAAAATCCTCGGTATTGATACTATGGTCACTATTGATCCTCTTCAGTTGCACAAGCTCTGTCCTACAGGACCAATGGTAATATGAAATGTCTACCCGTCCACTTATAATATCGTAATATTTTAACAGAAATCTGCTTCTGTTTGCCTATAAGACCCTTGTGACTATTGTATTTTAATACACAAAAAGAACCATACTTGCAGAAACTTTTGTTTCTCAGAAATGCTGGAATGGGTGATTGTTTTGATGTTTGTTGCTATATGCAATAGCTTATCTATTTTTGTATGTGTTTTTAATTTTCGTAATGCTTTGCCTCCCACATTTCAACATTTTGTCTTAATTAGCAGATCGAGTAGCTCTATATGATCGTCCTACTTTATGCTATTTCTTAATTTAGTTGTCACGATTTGGTTAAGGTTTGTTGACCCAAAAGCAGAGACAGGGCGGCAGAGGTGAATTTCTTGTGGATTTAATGATGAGATAACTGAGAACAGAGGCAGATAATCCAAAATTTCAAATATGAAAACAAAGACC
>NW_015150708.1:971683-983819 GCF_000732505.1 Cyprinodon variegatus
CAGGGCGGCAGAGGTGAATTTCTTGTGGATTTAATGATGAGATAACTGAGAACAGAGGCAGATAATCCAAAATTTCAAATATGAAAACAAAGACCAAAAACAAACAGGAAACTAGGAGTCCAAAAATCAAAACAAGAAAACGAGTCAAGGCGAACCAGAAACCATGGAGACAACAGGGGGATCACAATCACAAGGAGGAAGGCTCAGAGAGACGGAGTTGGAGGAAGTTTGACAAGGACCCAGCAAAGAAGAACAGAACAGAGAGAGTATTTATAGGAAACTGAAACAAAGAGAGGGTTAACAAGCAGATTAGGAACAGGTGTGAGTAGAGCAGAAACAAGAAAGGGGCAAGAGAAAAAAGGAGAACTCAAGAGGGCAGCAGAGGGCAACAAATAAAAACCTTAGAACTGCAAATAACCAGAAAACACAACAAATTAGGAATTAAACCACTACGACTATAAAACATGGAGTAAAGCAAAACTGAACACTCAAAAGAAAACATAACAGAACCAAGACTAAGACAGTAACTGAGAAAAAACCAAAGAACAAAATAATATAAAAAATAAACCATAAAAAACTAGAAAACAAGGAGAAAAGCAACATCCAAAAAAAAAAACATAACAGAACCAGAACGCTAACATTTGTATGATTTGAAAATAAAAACAACACTCTGTAGAAACTCCTGATTTCTTTTTAAACTCCATTCTCTGGGTGTTTCCCTTATGACTTCCCCCATTGAGATGCATATTAGAGCACTTCATCAAAATCTGATGAACATTTTCATTTTCTCCACAACTCTCACATATATCATAATCCATTTCCTCTACTATCAATAGAAATGTGTATGGCCTACTCTCAGTCTAGTCAAATTTGCATCTTCCTCTCAGCTGCTTCAGTATTACAGACTTTTAAATTCTATATAATTTTTTTTTCTCTTTTTCATCTTTTGCCAAATTTCTATTTTTAATGATATCCAAATAGAAACTGAACTGTTATTTCCTCCCTCAAGGCCTTTTTATGAAGTTGGTCTGCTGTTTAATTTTATCTCTCCCCTTCATGTGCTGGTTACAACAACACTGTCTATTCCACACCTAAATAACCTGAATAAACTCTGATGACTTAGGAGGGACTGGAACAGCACTTCCTGTTTAAATGTACAGTGATGTCATTATTTGCATCATTGGGTGCAACCCAAAAAAGGGTTTTCTATATTTCTATTGCTTTTTTTTTCTTTTAAAGTTGCCTTTTGGGCAATGTAGCTATATATATTGGTTTTATCTTTTAGATTGTGTTTTTGGATCAATCCTATTTTCTTACTTAACAGATTGGTGGGGTGCAAGTGTTTTTCAGCTCTATAATAAAACCAGAAAGATATGAAAAAGGACAGCTTGATAGAAAATGTTGAGAGAAAAGCCTCTTTCATTCTTGTTGACAAAAGATAATNTAATGATGAGATAACTGAGAACAGAGGCAGATAATCCAAAATTTCAAATATGAAAACAAAGACCGAAAACAAACAGGAAACTAGGAGTCCAAAAGCCTCTTTCATTCTTGTTGACAAAAGATAATTAAGAGGTCTATATATGAAATCCACCTAGAAGAAGCTTAAAATGTCAAATTCATTTACACTCATACTCACTATCTTATTGTGAGGTAAATGTGAGGTTCTTGTGATGTTGAATATTTCCACAAAATGATCCTTTCTGCCACCAAGAAAATGTATTTCATTATTGTTAGATATGTTTTGCTTTTGTTTGCTTTAATTGCAACTAATAGTCCTGCACTGATAAGTACTTTATGAATCTACATTTTATTTTTTTTATTTTATTTTTACTTTGTGCTAGGTTTGTTAAAAAAGGGTAGACATGAATGAACCTTTAGGACTTTGTTAAGGTGCTAACATTTTTTAGTTTCACACAAAAGTTTGCCCTTTAATGATTTTTTTAAGACAGTCTCCACTTCTTTTTAAACAATTCTTTTGTAAAATTTTATGCAACCTTGTAAATAAGTAACTATTCTTTCTATATATTAGTAATTATTTATTGGCTTCTTGGGAGTCAATACATGTGCAGTAATTGCCTTAGTATAAAATCATCAGGCTGATCTTAGTAGTTATACCTGATTTATTTATTTTTTGCCTTTGGTTATTAAAGTAAGATATTATCTTGTGTAATAATTTTGCTTCAGCAAACAAGGAAAATAAATCTTTCGTTAGTGTTCATTTATGGATACTGCCCTGAAGCCACAGAGAAGGATAAAAAAACTATTTTTTTCCTTTTCAGTATTTTCCTCTTCCTGCTGAGGGTTTGCAGGGTGATATTCTTTTGGGAAAGAACATATATAAGCCTGTACAGAATATAATTACATGACAGTAGCAAAAACTAGATAGGAGTGTTAGAGTGGGTTAGAGCAGTGCACTTATGTTCTGTGAGGGTTGCAATCACCTAGTTTGATCCCCACAGACTGCCACTTGGATTCCTGAGCAAAAAACCTTAACCCCACACTGCTCCCCGGGTGCCACACTATGGCAGCTCACCGATTCCTGATGGGATGGGTCAAATGCAGAGAGTGTATTTCCCCATTGTGGGACAATAAAGGGATTTACATTAAAAAGAGCTAAACAAGCCTAACAGAAGTATTCACACCTCTTTAATAGTTTCAAATTTCTCAAAATGCAAACAAACTTTAATATAATGTAAACTTTTGAGTTTTTAAACTTAATAATATTTGAAAACCTTGCACTTTTTTTTTTTCCACAAAAGGCACTACCTTGTGTTGGACTATCACAGAAACTCCAAATTAAATACAGCGACATTTTTGGCATAAAATGTGATCAAATGTGGAGCAGTTTAAAAGGTAGAAATATGTTTGTAAAGTCCCTGGCTCTGTTCGAAAACCTGGGCTGCATCCTCCAAGGACGCGGTCTACCAAGACTGGATCCTTCGGAGTCCTTGAAAATAGGAGACCGGAAGAGTTTTTGCTGTGAATTCAAACAGGTCTACCCTTCAGCGGGATTTACCGCCGTAAGCTCTGTTGCTTAGCAACCGTGAAAGTTGACACACAAAGCAGGAAAAGAATGAATGCTGAAGTTTTGTTTTTTTTTGGCAATAGGAAAATAGCACTATGCTACACTCATTTAGATATCATATAATTCAGAGTTCAATTATACTGTATGAACCTGATCGTGCAAAATCAAAAATTTTGCATGATGTTTTTTGGACACGAGTGTTCTACTGCATGCCAAATCTATGAAAGGGGAAACGGTGGTGCAAACTGCTGTTTTAAAATGAGGACTTTGGTGGGCTCTTGTCTACTGCCATAAGGAGGGTAGATTAATTTTGCGAATCCCAAAGGCAGCCATAATTTGTAACAGCACTGTACACAGATTGCAAGTATGACTTCTATTTGGAAAAAATAAATGTAAAGGGCCTACTCTGTGTAATATCAGAAAATAATTAGATTATTTCAGGCATAACAACAGCAAAGCAGCCTTTGACCTCCACAGCATTGCACTTGTTGCAGTCAAGGTCATTGTTTATATTTTTGAACTCAGAAATGTCTGACATTGTATCCTTTCAGACAGCCTGAATGCCCCCTTTGTTATTGAGAATCTCATTTTTTTCTTATAAAAATGGTTTGCTGGCTAATAGAGGTTTTTTAATTTCTATTACCAATTAGGATCACCCCTAATGCATTCATTTTACAAGATTAAAACATGAATGTAACCACAGCAGTTTGTGAGTTTTTTTAACACCATAACTGTGTGAACAGCAGCCATAAAATACTGACATACACAAATACGCTATTTACTCATAATTAATTTAATTATGCATTTTTTTCACTGTTTAATACAGATATTTCCACACCTGTGAGGAAAAAGTCATCTTTCATATTCATGGCTGCTTCCCCCAGGAACTGGTCACTGGTGGTGGAATAAGTCAGAGGATGATTGAGTCTGATGGAGGAGATGGGGCAGAGGTGTGTAAAAGGCTGGAAGAGGAGCAGAGGAAGGAGATCTTGAATGATGATTGGCTGCAGGGGGGGATGACGGGGGTGCAGTCCCAACGTTGATTAGGCCGGAGCTTCCAGCGTGGCAAATCGGCATGTAATACAGGTGAGGCCGATAAGAGTTGTTTTTAGGCTGAATATTTGCTTCAACTTGATACCATAAATTACTTTTTTATAATTTTCAGTCAACAGAGAGAATGTAATTATTGTGAGTAAAAGTAGGCAAGGACATTGACAAGGCAATGAAAGGCTCACCATTTGTAAAATTATTCCAGCACTGCTTGACAGCACCAAGAAAATCCCTCTTGGAGATCGAACTAACTGGTGTGCTGGAAAGGTCCATCCAGATACAAAGAACTGCAGAGTAAAAAGGCGTTTTTCTGTAAGAAATGGTATGGCTTCTATTTGAGACTGGGTCCAGGTCACCCCTTTGTTCATTAAAAAGTTCAAAAATAACATTGTTTTACAAATGCAATCAGTTTTCCAAATCTTAAGTCTAAATCTATTCCCAGTATTTTTCATTTTCAGATGATTTTGCACAAGTTCCATGTATTCATAGGGACAAACACAGAGAGCGGGTGCTATAATATATGTATTCTGATTAGTATTTAGTTGGTAGATCCATTTTGCTTGCTCTCTTAAGTTTGCAAATTTGTATATAGTTCCTATTCAGGGGAAAACAAGTTAACAGTTTGACAAAATTTCTTGTAAAAACTCTTAAGACTCCATCAGTTCCTTTAAAAGTAATATATTCAGAGTTTTTTCAGAGAGGACAAAACAACACTGCACATGGAGCAACCACAACAGATACAGAGAATCATTGGCCAGGAGAAGTCAAATGTCCACAATAAGATCATCATGAAAGCAATCTTAATATCAGCTTAATATCAGTTCAGCATGATACTAAGGAATTTCATCCAACTGTCCAGATGCTACAGCAGCTCATTGAATGCAAAAATGTTCATGGCTATAGCTATCTGTCTACTTTAATTTAGCATTCATGCACTGCAGTGACATATTTGCCAGAAATAATTATTGCCAAGGGTCCGGGGAGATTGTGTGACTCCCACACTGTTAGTTGCTAACTTGGCTGTATCCTTGTTTCCTGAGAAGGAGAGGTCCACTGATGTGACTGTCGTCCGATGGGAGTGTCAAAATACCTGCTGCTCTCACATAGAACCACGAGTCCCAGGGTGGGGGAGCTGTCTCTTTCTTCCTCTTTAGTTGTTGAAGATAAAAGGTTCATAGTTCAAAGTTCAAGTTTTTCATCAAGAGCCAAACTAATCAAAATCCATTCACCTAATATTTTGTCAAATGCTTTTTGTAAATGTGAGAATTGCAATAGAATGTAATGTTTCCATTACATTAATCTAAAAAATACTGATATAAATGTGTCGTTAAGTAATTCATCGCATAGTTAAATAGTGAAATGTTTAAATCATTAATTAATATCGAGTTCAGTGCTTTATTGTTGTTCTGATATTTGTTTCAATTGTTTAACCTGTCATTTTGGATCATCATAAAAACCCTAAACATTTGATTGGTTAAACTGCAAACAAGTCTGACAAGACTTTTCTGCCCACTTACTCACATCTGTAAGGCTTAATCATAAAGTAAACTCGATTTTTATAAAATACACACATAATTACATATATTTTACTGAAGTATGTACAGTATACAGTTTTAAATAATTAATTTCACATTTACAAAATCCCATTATTGAAATATAGTTTTCCAAAAAGAAACTAATTAGTAAAAATATATATTTTTATTGAATGTATGTATTCCAATTTTAAATCTAAATTATCACATAAATATACATTTTTAGGGAAAGTATTAATTAGTAATTAAAAACAAATAATTTCCAATGGAGTCATTAGTATAAACTCCAAACAGGTGTTGGCAACAACCCAAGTAATCCACACACAAATTAATCAAAGGAAATTAACCAATAAAAATTATATCTGTGTGATGAACTAGAATTATATGGATAGTGCATGAAGAAAAGGATATGCGAAAAGCCAAAGAAAACAAAGAGATCAGATTAAATCTTCCAGTATTTTGGTATTTCAATAACATCATCTGTTTAATCGCCTATTGAATTATTTCTCACTGCCAAAGTCTTTACATTTAGAAAAAATAGGGCCATGTCAGCTATGTTTTACTGTTTTAAATAATAAGGAAATGACTCTAATCCAGCAAACATAGTCTAAGATACTCTCAACTTGTTCCAAACTAAGGATGTAGAACTGCAGGAAGTCCAACTCCATCTCCAGACATGTATTAATTTAAACATTAATGGAAGTGGTAAAAGCTAAGAAAACTTCAATGTTTGGTTGAATAGATCAAAATCCTACCTGTGCAAAATCTATGAATAGTCTCTCCATACACCAAACTTTTTGAAGTTGGCAACTAGGGCTCAAACAATTAATCAGATTGTTATTAGTTTATTATTGAAATAATCATCAACTAATTCAGTAATAGATTAATTAATTATCAGTAATAGATTAATTAATTATCATTATCAGAGTTTAGCAACCTGTTCAAGGCCATCCTTGAACATCAATTGTGAAATTGCAATACATTTAGGATAAATATATTTAATCTGTCAATATTTACTGTCCTGAAATCCTGAAGTGGAAAAGGTTTCACCTGGTTTAATTCCGTAATAAGTCTTCTTTAAGGAACCTTTGGCTATCCGATTATTAATTGAAAAAATTAATTAATCGATTTGCAAAGTGATCATTAGTTGGAGCCCTACTGGTAACCCAAGAAAGGCTGTTGATTGTCAGTCATCCAGGTCATAGTCATTCCAAAAAATAAAACAAAATCCACTGGACTTGGTTTTTCCAAGTTTGAAGACACTTCGCTTCTCATCCAGGAAGCTTTTTCGATTCAAAATGTCAGAATTAGCGTTGAGTTCAAAGCTTTATATAGCAGCTTAGAAAACATGCAAATTGAATCAGAAGAACAGATCCGCCCCTTAGGTATGGAGAAACGTATTCAAACTTGGAAACCAAGTCCAGTGGATTTTTTTTTTTTTTTCTATATTTGAAAGAAAGGCAATTCCTCAAAGTATTTAATATAGTGTATTTAATGCTTATTTTCTGCATTATAACATTTTTTTCCTTAAAGGTATTAAAAGACCCGCCCTCTCCACTCTCCAAAAAAAGTACATGCCCTGTTTAAAATGTGCTGTTCTTATAGCTCATACAAGCTTACTGTGTGAACATACAGAAGGACTATATAGTCGACTCTGTAGTTAATTCAGTTAACTGACCGACAGATGATCGCTGTTTTTTGCTCCGTTGCAGCATCTTTTTTATTGGTCGCCACTGTCTGGTTGCGACAATCTATGGCAACAGCGGGCCGCTTTGACAGCAAATCCACTAATGCTTTGCGAGGAGAGCTCTCAGCGCAAAGCATTCTGGGATATATATATGCCTCTTCTGAGGTCTTTCTTTTCTATTTATACACTTCGTAGACACTTTTTCTCTTACGACCCTCTGCCATTTTCAACCATGCTAAGAAAGGTGAGCTTCAATGACTGTCTGAAACCGTAGCTCACCAAAGATATATGCCTGAAAGTGCGCATGCACAAAAAAGATGTATTATTTATTTAGATGATCCACCTGGAAAAGAAAAGATCATCCTCTATACCTTTAATCTATGTGTGAAGTACCTGAGTTGATGCCAACATCTTATCTTAAAACTAAGAAAAATGCTGATGTCTTAAAATTTTACTTTAACCTTTTGTAAAAATGTGTTTGTTGACTCATTTATTTAAATTTGGTGCTTTTGGCTCTTGATTGTTTAAGCAAATGACTGTAATAGCCAAATAAGCTGCATTGATGTATTTTAGGTACCTTTGTTGAATTTCCTTCAGTAGCTGTTAGTCTGCAAGAGGCAGAGAAATAATGACTCAGCAACAAGATATTTATAGGAACATTGTTTGACATTTTGAATCTTTTCCCCTTCCTGATCTTTCTATATCCCTGTCAAAACTGTGTTCATAACACTCACACACTGCATGCAGCATTTTACAACGAGGTACATCAGACAAAAGAGAAGAGGATACTTCTTATAGCAGAAACTGAAGAAAAAAATCACTGTACTTTTGTTAGCACAAAATAATTTCAAAATGCAGTGTAAAAAATAGCTGAGTTTTAACTAAATGAGGTTAATTGTGCACTTAGCAGTGAATAATAAATAACATTTCCAAGGTTTAGATATCTTCCATTTAATACATTCTCTCATGGTTCTTTGTCGTTGAAGACATACAGCTGAATGGGAGTGTTTTATTTTCAAGTAGCTCAGCTGCTGGATATAAATGAGCATCTTTGTCCTGATGTGCCTAAAAATAGTCGTCAAAGTTGTTCAAAATAAGAATACTTGCTGCAGACTTTCACCTTTTCGTGTGGACTTAGACTGACTAGCAGCCACTGTGGTCAGATCTGCAGGCAGACCCACATATACGCCGCCATAATTCCTGAGTGGAAATCATAGGAGAGGAGACGATGTTAGTGCAACAGTTTCTTGCTGGTGTAGAGACACTGATACTTCTGATTAAATAACTTTGTGTTCACGGTATATATTTTCTGTGTGCTTCACCTATGAAGAAATGTCGGTCTCTTGCAAAAGTATTTAATCAATAACCAATTAACTTGTTATAAGAGAACAACCAAGTAGAAATTAGAAAACTTAAGAGAGTGTTTCATCTATTTATCACCAGTGCATTCTGCAGTTATTTTACTTATGGTTACGTTGTAAAACAGTATTCCACTCTTGAAGCCCTTATGTATAACATGACATTAACCTTTAAATTGAAAAGTATACTTATATAACACATAAGGTCTTGTCTTTGTGTCAATACTGTCTTGGTTGGTGTGGTCTTGACTACAACGCTACAAATTTAGTGGAACTAGCTGCATCCAGCAAACTTTTAATTTAGAAATCCTGTCCATCTTTTTCTAATTCTAGCATAAGTACAGCTGAAACAGTGACAAAGATGTGATGAGGGTTAGAATAGGTTTATGTGAAATCACATTAATTTTGGCTTTTAATGTCTCACAAAGCACTGTTTAATCTAAAAATGTAAAAGATATAGCCTACATGGAAAGGCTGTGCTAATAGAGCCTTATTCTGAGAAGCAGCCAAGTGGACTGATAACCTTAGAGGAGTCACAGAGGTACAGAACATTCTGTTAAAAATGAAAAAAATACTAAATCAGAGCTTTATGAAAGAAAGACAAGAGAGCCATTGCTCAAAGATAGACATAAGAAGCCCTATTCAAAGTTTGTAACAGGTCATGCAGCAGACACAGAAAAAGTGGAGGATTGTTTTGTGGCTAGGTGAGAGCTACATTTAATTTCATGGTGTACAAGTTAACATCATGCACACTGAGAAACAAGGTGATGGCAAGATTTTTGGCAAAGACAAAGAAGTGATTTAGTTATTGGGTTGTACTGTGACAAAAAGAATTATGTTCAAGGGGTGTATAAGTATCTATATTATTTAACGAAAACTGCTTTATTAGCTCGTGTTGTCAGTTACTGCTCAGTAGAAACAACATTTTTTTTTTACAAAAGTGCCATAGCAGGTTAAAAATTTTAAATGCATAAAAAATATACCTTCTTTTCTCATCTTCTGCCAAGGGATCTTCTGTCCTGATTGAGAAAAGAATGACAGGTCAGGTCAGCTTTTAGAGTAAAGCACAGAAAATGTCCAAGGCTCTTGGATATTTTCTGTGCAGCAACTGGCCTCAGGGGCTTGTTTGTTTAAGCTGAAGAACATTTAAGGTGTGCTGCAGGGAATACTGATCATTCCCCCCGCGTCAGCAGCTGATGATGAGGCACATGGAATTGACAATTATCATTTCAGCTAAGGTTATTGAACCAGCTTCCAGCTTGTTGTCGTAGGTCTAAAACAAAGCTACACCAGGCTAAATAATAAGAAACATCTCAGCATGAGGGCTGTATTATTTGCATGATGTTTGGGGTTTAATGTCAAAGTGTGTGCATGTGTATGTCGGGTTTAATTTTTGCTATTTTTTCTCCTAAGAACTAAAATTAGGCACTCAAGTATACTGGAGGGGATTTTACCACCTTGTGGGTCCCTATAGGCATGACACCACATGCTTACTCTGCCTGATTGCCAAAACAAGCATAAAATCAGTAAATGGGATAATGAAAAAGGAAATATTATTGATGTGTATTGTGGTAGTTGGAGAAGCATTTTAAATGTATGTGAGAGCATGTGTATTCAATTTGTTTTTGGTATTTTGCAGCATATTTTAGCTTTAGGAAGCTCTTATTAGCTTCAAATGAGTCAGAGTTCTTCAGTCAGCTCTCATGGGTACTTTACTGGCTGCTGGGGTGGCTACCAAGAAACAAATGCTGACTGAGTATGTACGGTACACAGACACGCAAACACACCACACACACACACACATATATTCTTGTAAACATATCTCTATATTGCTGAATTAACCTGCTTTTTACTATAAATATCAATTCTGACCAGATCAATAAAAATGCATTCCTTTCTGGGGCTGAGCCTTAACACAACCTGATTCCTTGCTTTATCATTACCCAAAAAAATAGATTGATTCATAGCTTACTGGTTCCCTGCACCAATATGTATTCCGCAGACATTTATTTCCAAAATAAAACAGGCAGTAAAATTAACTCTGGTACACCCATAATAATATTTACAGGAAATACTTTAAAATGTTGCTCCTCTCCACCCTTGTGCAAAAATATAAAAATACATATAAAGTACCTCAGAACAAACCCTCAGAAAAACCCACACAATCTCAAAGGAGATATTTTCTATAGGTAGACAACTGTAATATACAACATTAATTATGTGAATTTTAAGTGGGATTTTATGTAATAGACCAACGTAAAGTAGTTTTTTTTATTTTAATTTTTTAATTATAAATGGCATAATGTTTTTTGTTGTTTTTTTAATTGTACATCTAGAACTTTTTTAGGGATATGTATCCAACATGGCCTGCAGCAGACTGGCAACCTGAGCAGGATGTACCCCTCCTTTCGGCAATAGATTGCTGATGACAGGCACCAATCATACTGCACCCTTGATGGAATAAGTGGGAGAAGATGCATGGATGGATGGATCAAACATCCTTGAGCAAATGCTCTTTTAATCTACCTCTACTGTACCTGTACCTACCTCTACCTCTACCTCTACCTTCGCAGTGATTACCCTAGCAGTAAGAGCTGTGACTCTATTGGGGTTTATTTGACCCATTTGCCGATTAGATGTATTTAACATATTCTTATAACAGATTGGATGGAAAATATCAGCACCTTTCTAGTTTGCCACATGCTCTCACTTTGATTTAGGTGTGGATTTTGATCCCAACCACTCCCTTTCTAGCTCTATCTCTATGTTTAGGATTATTGTTTTTGCTGAAGGGTAAAATCTTGCTCCAACCTCTAAAATGTTCATGTTTAGGATTGCCCTTTATTAAGTTCAATGCTGCTGTGCTACAACTATGACCACTTCCCTACTTCCCTACTTTTTAAACCTACCTACCTTTAGGCAGGTATTAAACTTATGTGTTTTAAGCCCAAATTTCTGCATTAAAAATGTTTTTTTTTAATAGTCTGATATTCTTTTTCTTAAATATCATGCTTTGATTAAATAGGTGAAAAATTGTCATAATAAAGAAAATATGCAAACCTAAAATAGCTTGTGCATAATTAGTCTATAAAATGTGCATCATTTAATGAACTGAATTATAGAAATTAATTAACTTTTTAACTACATTCTAGTTGACTAAGATTCCCCTGCACATAGTGTAGTTGGAGTTATTCCATCGAAGCCAAAAGTAATCCCATTTGATTATTTTTTTCTTTAGTGTAATCAGGATAATGGGGGCTGAATACGAATGCATAGAACACTTTTTTATTTTTCAGATTATTTATCTTCTTTGTCTCAATTCTGTTGCTGTATTATATGAAAACCAGAGATGGCAAAAGTACTCACTTTCCGTACTTGAGTAAAAGTACAGATACTTGTGTTAAAAAATACTCTGGTAAAAGTGGAAGTACTGATTAAACTTCTTTACTCAAGTAAAAGTAACAAAGTACAGGCTTGTAAA
>NW_015150708.1:984420-997574 GCF_000732505.1 Cyprinodon variegatus
ATATATATATATTTAATTTTTTTTCCAGGTTTGTGTATTTTGAATTACTAATTTGAATTTCTAATTATAATTGAAATTACTAATTATAATTTTCTTTAATGGGAGTGTATGTAAACTGTCAAGCACAACAGTGTGTTAAAAAGTTGAAGGAATTATGACAACTTTTGTAAGAAGTCTTTGCCACTGATACTACTGTACAACGCTGCAGCCTGTTTAATAATGTGCAGAGTGGGACATAGATGGACGAGACCTGAGGTACACCGACAGCTTCATGAATACTTCAAATACTTTGAAAATGACTGATGTACTTACACATCTTTGGAGGCTTCTGCTGGCCCTGAGAACAGAAAAAAAATACAGAGATTTGATTTACTTTGACCATCAGATGAAAGACAGTATGCTTAATTATGAACTTATGAACTTTTTAATTCTGTCCTTAGGATTATTGGATCAAGGATAGCCAATAATAGGAGGTTTGCAGCAGACTCATAAGGAATTTATTAAGGGTGATTGTAATCCTCTTTATTCATGCAGTTAAAACCTCAGATTTCTGAAGGTTTTATTAAGTGCACACATTAAATCACATCAAGGCACCGTCAATTATTGATTTTTTTTATTCTTTCGTTTTACGATTGACTTGTAATGATCTTTGCTTGTCTGACTGTCAAATAAACTAATAAATAAAAATCAGTTAAGCTATGTCATTTATTTTTTAATCATTCACGTGGACCATCTCCTGGTCTTTGCTACCACAACATGCTATCTTCTAAAAATGTTACTGCACAATGACGACACAAGAATTATGGTAAACTGAATTATCAAGACATCTCAATGTGAACAAAATCTGTCCAAATTACAAGGCTGAAATGGTAACCCTGCTGATATTCAAAAGTATATTAAAATTAAAGCATTGGTCCCTCTTTTGAGGTTAGGCTTTTCCTAATTATGGTTTTATGTGTATTTGCAGGTATAAATGTAAATGAGAATACCATTGTTTTAATTTAAGGCTATAATTATTATAAAAAATGTAACATGGTTGCTGAAGATCACACGGTTCTTTTTAAATAATTTAAATTATACAGAGACCAAAATTATTGTTCCTCTAAGAAATTCAATGCAAAATACCAATCAGCTAAACAAAATATATAGATAAATATTAACCAAATGATATCAAATTATCGCCTTATAGTATAATAACTGAAATATGATTTGGACTGTACGCAAATAAATTGGAATCCAGCCATTTAGTAAGATGTGAACTCAACCATAAGTCTGCTACAATACCTATATGTCATATCACGGCTAATTTGTACAATATCATCATAAATATCAGAAATAAATGGTGCAATTCTTTTTTTTTTTACCTTTAACATTAAGTTGCAGAAACACTTATTCATCAGGGCATTTGTAAAACAAATTTGGTATATGTACTGAAATAGATTATGCTTTGCCCACACCTGGTTGATCTCGACTGAACCATAACTTTATGTAACATAGCAGAATTAGCCTTGGTTTTTGTGGCCTCAGTGGAGAACTCAGTGTTCTTTTACTCCTCATTGAACCAACAAGCATTTAATGTTTGCCAATTTACATGTGCTCCATGGCGATCGTGTTAAGCTGGAGGACAATTTAACACTCCCCTTGCATGTACAGATCAATGGGGCAGAACAGTGTAGAGAGAGAAATGAGTATGAATGTCCTTCAACTAAATGTGCAAAATATAACCTTGAAACATTAAACTTATACGTATTTGTAGAAAGTTAGATACTACAGATATAGAATTAACTTTTTTTTTTGAGAAAGAGAATTAGCTTTTCTCTGTGAAGCTTTTGAGTCTGCCAAAGCAACAAGGAGGCCTTTTCAGTGCCGTCAACAAAAGCTCATTCATATCCAAGGCTGCGCATCTTTGTGCACAAGACTTTAGCCGAACAATGTGACATATAGTGTGGTCCTTTGACTGAACTCAATAAGGCCAGGGCTCGAATTCATGATGTTTTTGTCTAACTTGACTTCGACGCCTCCTAAATGATCCCAGCAGTAGTTCTGATTTGGATTTCCACAAAAATTAACAAACAGTAACATTAATCGCGAATAGTTAACATGTAATTATTAAAGAAACTAAGATGATGATCTTAATTTTTAAAGATACTATCCAGAGCTAATTTTCTTTCACTTGCAAAGACATTTCTAACCCACAGACAGAATAAAAACAGCTGAGCCATGAAGCACTGCTTTCCAAAGCAAGATTTGAAAAAGTCTTCATAATGTAGAAACGGCTAATTCTGCTTAGTGAGCATTTGGGGTAATGATGCAGCGATGAAGCGCATAAGCTTACGTTAGTAAAAATTATGGCAGACCAGCAGGCTTTGACAGTTTGATATGTAGATTCTAATAAACATGAAGTCTAAATGAGTTAGAAGGGGTTTGGTCCTACATGTTAGACCTTCTCCTTTTATGATTAAATACTGTAAGTATTTACTGTTAGGTGAAGAACCAAGTCCTGGCTAATAAAAACCCTCCTATACTTGGATGTACCTGCTAGCACACTGAGGGAAACTGCAAGAAGGACAGGCTTCAATTTTCTTTGCCTATGTCGAAAAGAACTGTTCACCTAAGTGCAGGCTGCTATCCCAACTATAGAGACCTAGTTTATTTCTGATTTTGTGTCTTGTGAACATCAGCAAACTTAACTTTTGACTCCTTTTAATTACTCTTTGCTAACTCCATCTGCATCATTTATTTAAGTTCTTTTTTTTTAATTCTTCATTGATAAAGTGTAAAGGGCTGCTCAGTGGCGCAGTGGGTAGCACTGCCGCCTTGCAGCAAGAAGATCTGGGTTTGATTCCCAGCCCGGTTCTTTTTGCATGTTCTCCCTGAGCATCCATGGGTTCTCTCTGGGTACTCTGACTTCCTCCCACAGTCCAAAAACATGACTGTTAGGTTAATTGTTTTCTCTAAATTGTCCTTAGGTGTGAGTGTGTGTGTGAATGGTTGTTTGCGTGACAGAAAATGGATGGATGATAAACTGTGCTGTAAGGTCTTTATCCTCTCTTTGTCCCTAGATCCACCTGTACCGCCTGCTACTTATGCCTTTGTAGGATAATTTAGTCCTGTGACTATGTCTCTCTTTATCTCTCAAACAATATCAAGCATTCATAGGACAACATGTTTTACTGGCATGTCCTTTAAACTTAATTTTATTATTTTCTGTAATTTGGTTTAAAAAATGTAATTCATATTCCAAACATCAATTACAGACAACAGTTTTAATTTTCATTTTATTTTCAATAGTTTTACAACTAATCTAAAAAATATGTATGTTACATGTGAAGAATGAAAAAGGAACAACTTATTAATTAATTTTATAGTCTACAATTTCAAAAGGAACACTAGTAAATTGACAGGTGTGCAGCAAATGGTCTCCTGACAGTTACTGTTAGACATTATTGCTAAAGAAGCCGGCTCTGTGACATATCCAAGCATGTTTTTGAAGAGTTGAGAGGAAGGAAGAAAAAGGTGCACAAGCTTTGAGAGGATTATAATAACAAAAATCCTCCTTTTAGTGAGGACAGTGGTTGGTTTTAGAGTAATAAGTCCTATTAAACACCAGATATGGGCTACAAGTGTTTCATTCTCTACTTTTCAGCCTCCTTCAAATATAACATTTACACCATAATTCATGCAAAATTAGCTTCAACCAAGGAGGCTTTTGTATCTAAACACACCTTTTTGTTGATCTCATGTTATGTTGTAATATACTGGGAAAATGAATTGGAATTTTTAATTGGTTGTAACCTATAATAATCTGAATTAAAATACTTTGTTTGAAATATTTAAAAGGTTATGAAATTAATAAAAAAAAAAGATAAATACCCCTTGCTTATTAAAGAATAAAGTAATCATCTAATTTGCCAAACATGCTACATCTGACTAGAGAATCTGAGCTAACAAATATGGCCAGAAGGGCCTTTAAACTTTAAATGACAGGAGCTCATATATTTAAAATTTATATGCTAGTGAAAACAAACTGGTCAGCAATTATAAGAGTCTATTGCTGTAAAGCCTATCAAAATCCTCCATTTCTCCATTGTCCCCCATTGTTGATGATAGGAGTTTTAAATTTTTTAACATGCAATGTTTTTATAAAACAAAAATAAATACTTTTTTTTTCAAAGTAGAAAAAACCTATCACGTGAAATTAATCTACCGTAAATCTGGATATGAGTTTGAACTTTTAGACTGAAATTCCTGACATAAATTCAAGATGCACCTAAAGTTTTTTTTTTTTTTTAGCAACCATGATATTGAGCATAAAGTCTGTCCTGGTCCTGTTGAGAGGTTTTAAAACAAAATACAAACATATTTCTGCAGCTAAACAGGTAGCTTCTGTCAGGGATTGGTTGAGGTTTTGAGGACCCAATTACAAAGGCAAGGATGCAGAGGTGAGAGTTTAATGGAGGAATCACAGGTAACAGAGGCAGGAATTTAAAAATTCAACTTAAAAATGCAAAACAAACCAGAACCACGGAGATTTCATGGAAAACATGAATGAGGAGCAAGGGAAAGATGGGGAAAGACGAGGAACCAGCACTGAGGAACTGCACAGGAAAAGTATTTATGCCTGACTGAACAAAGACAGGACTAATGAGCTGATTGGGAGCAGGTGTGAACAGAGGCTTCTAGAAAGGAGCTAGAGAAAAGGAGACCAACACAAGAGGGCAACAGAGGGCAACAAAAAAAAAACTAAGAACTCAAATACATCCAGAAAACACAACAAAATATGAATTAAATCAATAAAACAAGAAAACAAAGAAAAACACAAATCAACGTGAAACTGAAAACTCAAAGAAAACTTAACAGAACCAAGACCGTGACAGCTTCTAAACTACAAGGAGAGAAGAATTCTACAAAAAATCTTAAATAGAAAAACAAGAAAGAAAATGTTCCACAAACGTATTCACAGGAGCTTTAAACAATTACTCAGTGTCTTATATGCACTTTGAAGGTTTCAAAGTGCATATATATATTTTTTTATTGATTTGAAAACAATCTACAAAAAAGAAGCCAAGAAATAGGAAAATGATCAAGACTAATCATATGAACTTTATCTAAAGTATGTTTAAATACCTCACCAAAAGCTCAAGATGACTGATTTAATTTTGCAACTTAAACCAGTGTTCTTTGACACAGGCCTGGCATCAGCTGGCATGGACAAATAAGAGCAGCAGCAACGCCCAATTTATCAGTGTGATAGGATGACACACACCCTTGACACTCTTCTGATCGCTGACCTCTGAGACTAAGCAAATTAAAAATGGATAAGGCCGACGGTGCAGAAAACATAGAAAACGTCCGCCCCATTGCAGAAAAACATGATACAATCTACAGGGAGCTACTTAGAAGTTGTTTACTGGCCATGGAACCTCAGAGTGGATCACATTTAGACCAGCAGCTGTGATTGGCTATGTTAACATGCCTGGCAAGCACTGATTAGGTACCTGCAAGCACATGTGCATTTTACACAAGCACAAACACTCCCATTACACCGCTTTAATGGGTAGTGCTGCTGGTGAGGTAATTCTGCAGATACTTCAAACTAATTATTACCTAGACAAGACTTCTATATGTGAGAGAGCCTGGAGATTTTCTCAGGTATAATTCACTATCATTTATAACATATTCTTCGGATCAGTCTTAACCAAGTAACTGAGATGTGTTAGATGAAAAACAAGCATAACACTGATTAAGGGTTAGAAACACAAAAAGATAAAGAAATATCCCTGATTAACGTGTGTTCTTCAGGTTGTATGAAAGTAAGTCTGCAGATTATTTAGTATTTCAGTGACGCCTGCATTCAGGACATACTTGGCGGTGGCCAAGTATGGAGACAAGGATGGGTGAATGTCAGCTTTGCCTTGGAAAGCAAAACAGCAGGATCAAAACACACAAAACAAAACAATCTGCAGATTTAACTCTGTTAAAGTCAATATTCTTCAAAGATACATATGTTTCAGTCAAACCAGACAGATTTGCATCAATATCTTTATAGGATTATCACTCAGTTTATGATTCATGATTATAAAATATAGATTCTGCAATTTGTTTAAATCTCTTTTGGTATTACTCTAAAGCAAAAAACACTAACATAAAGGAGAGGAATTGTTTTCATGAATGAAGTCAAGTGACCAAGACCCACCAGCAAGTTCCTATAAAGATGCACTTGTGAGCGTAAGGGTTACCCTGGCATACTTCATTTACATTCAAAATACCTTCGCCCTTTCCCACAGATGTAGTGACAGCCTCTCACTGACATCCACTCATCATAATGCTGGCTGGCACATCCGGACACAGATTCCTAAAACACTCACCCCCTCCAGAGGTGCTGGTGGCTGAGGAATTGCCACAACCCATTTTGCATCGATGCAGCCACCGTCCAGGCAGAGATGAGATGTTCAGGGAGAGGAAGGATATAGATGAGAGGAGGGAAACCCACAACACATTGGAGGGAGGAGAGAGAGGGGTTTGTGGAAGTGTAAAAAAAAAAGAAGGAAGGTCAAGGAAATGGCTCAGAGGAATCCCCTTTGGTCATGTGCTTGAGTCCTGCGCCGTTCTGCACTGCGAGTCTATGGAGAGCTCAGATTGAGGGGAAAGCACTGAGACGCTTTTATACGTAGACACATTCAGAGAGAGTGACAGAGAGGGAGAGTGGGGGGAGATAGAGAGAAAGATGCTTTAGCCTCACATGATTTGCTCTTTTTCTCCACCCTGACATGGTTGCCCGGGAAACCAGGGTAAAGAAGGCGGAGGGTGGAGTGTGACTCTAACCAATGGGGAGCTTCTGTTTTACATGAAGGTGTAAAAAATTGACTGTATTTAAGGGCATCAATATAACAGCCTGTGGGAGAGAGATGCTTGCTGTAAAATTCCCAAATTGCTTTTGTGTGAGGAAAAAAAAAACAAAAAAAAAAACAGGACCTTTGTGAGGGTTTTGTGTTGATAAAGCTCACAGTTGAAACTGACTCCTCTGAGCTCTAGCAAAACAAATCCAGTCACAGACCAATAAAAATACTGAAAAAGAGACAACAAGGATCAAATGATGCCCCCTACTATTACTCATGGAGCTTGGTTTTATTTCAGTTATGCTTTTTGGGACCTTCCCTCAACAGACACTTTTAACAGCTTTTAATACTATGGTAATCCTTGCAGGTGTTAAGCATAAAAACCCAGCTAAGATTTTTCTCCTCAGTCTTTCATCATGTTCTTTTCTAAACTTAAATAATCTAGTCATTTTTCATTTCGCCTCGACCGACATGCATTAAGAATGTTATATAAAATTACAAAATATCCACTTTATTTGGTTTCCAAGATTTGAAATCAAATCTTGGAAACAAAGAAATCATATCTTGGAAACCAAGTCCAGTGGATTTTTTGAACTTTTACGGAATGACTATGACCTGGATGACTGAGAATCTTCATCAGCAAAATTACAAAACGTATTGTTTTTCCAACAAGCCAGAATAATAAAAAAAAAATTTCCTAAATTTAGATTAAGATAATTTGAAATATCTTTTTTTTTTTCTTTTTTTCCAGCTTTTATTTTCAGATAACTGTCACAGGTACAGAGCAGCGTAATGAACTCTCTGCATTTAACCCATCCCCTTGGGAAGCAGAGGGCTGCCATTGCGCGGCGCCTGGGGAGCAGTGTGGGGTTAAGGGTCTTTGCTCAGAGAGCCAGAGTGGCAGTCTGTGGGATTGTGGATCAAACTTAGAACCTCAGGATTCCAAGTGCAATGCCCTAACCACTAGGCTGCCACTCCCCTAAAAAAGGGTTATTTGCAGACGATACAAGTGTGTTTTACTCCCATAAAAACCCTGAAATTTTAATAAAGGTAGTTAATGAAGAACTTGACAAGTTATCCTGGTTCAAGTCCAACAAATTGTCACTTAACATAAAAAAAAACAAGTTTATATTTTTTGGTTATAAGTTTGATACATTTAAATCTCCAATGAAAATTCAAATTGATAATACTTCTTTTAATAATGTTAGATCTGTTCGTTTCCTCGGTGTTATTCTAGATTATTCTTTATCCTGGAAACCTCACATTAGTGCCATAAGTACAAAAAATAGCCAAAGTGGTCGAAAAATCCGGCACCTGATTAACAAAAAAGTTGCAATTATGTTATATTATTCAATGTTATATCCCTATATTAATTACTGTAATGTTGCTTGGGCTAGCACCCACCCAACTAAACTTGAATCTGTTTTTCGACTCCAGAAGCGCGCTTTAAGACTAATATTTTGTGTAAATCGTAGACACACCTCCCAACCACTGTTTGCTCAGGCAAGTATTCTTAATGTTTATCAAGTGAATCAACTTCAAATAGCTTTATTCGTTTATAGCAACTTTTTCGGCAGTTGTCATCACATTTTCTTTTTTAGTGAAACATTATTCTATTTTTATGTTTTTGTTGTGAAAATAAAATAAATTCAATAAAATGAAATAAAAAATAATAGCATTGTGCATTATGTTGTTATGGGTTTTTTGCAGCAGCCATTTTGCTGTTCATGAAATACTTTTGTAGAAATACTCTAGCAAAATATCAAGCAACGGGCTAAAAGAAGTTAACATTTTTACAAAGAGCAAAGCAACGGGAATGAGGTTTAGCTATTCTGAGTCCAAGTCCATAGCTCTCAACCAAACTTCTCTCAGTGTCAGAGTGGAGTTCAAAATATTGAAGCTCCTGTCCACGAATGAAGGGAAAAAGGAACGAGATTGACAGACTAATCAGTGTAGCTGTAGCAGTAATGTAGACTCTGCACAGGCCTGCTGTGGTGAAGAGGGAATTGAGCCGAAATCAGAAGCTCTTAATCTACTGGTCCATCTACATTCCTACTCTCAGCTATGGTCATGAAATCGTCATTACGACCTAAAGAACTTCGCAAAAAAGGTTAAAAACAATCCACTGCGTTGTGCAGGAGGAGCAGTGGTTAGTGTGCACGACCCATGTACTGAGGCCTTAGTCCTTGACGTGGGCGACCCGGGTTTGAATCCACACTGTGGTCCTTTTCTGCATGTCTCTCCCTCTCTATCATATCCCCTTCCTGTCAGCCTAATGCTGAAAAAAAACAAACCACTATTGAATTAAAAAACAAACAAAACAACAAAAAAAAATCCACTGCACATTGTTTCCAAATTTGAAGACCTAAAGCACAAGATTCTTGGTACAAGTGGTTGAAATGGGATTTTTTTCACAGGGTGACTGAGCATTCCATTAGAGATAGAGAAGAGCTGGACCATCAGATTGTGGTCGGGAGTAGAGCCGCTGCTTTTTGACACTGTGAGGAGTCAGCTCCGGTGGCTCCAGTGTCTGTTTCCTAGCCCCCTTAGCGCTTTTCCTAAAGAGTTATTCAAGGCACGTTCCATTGAAAGGAGTCAAAGGGACGTCCCAGGACATGCTGGGGGGATTCTGTCTCACCTGGCCCCAGAGTACCTCAGACTTTTCTCAGGAGAGTTAGAGAAGCTGCCTGGAGAGAGGGAAGACCTAGTCCTGGATCAAAGAGAAGATGATAAGACCAAGTAAACATTCTAAACTAATGTGGTCATGTGTTTTACTTCAAATGAACAGTTTTAAAAAAAAAAGACACTTAACCTGGACTCTTTCAACGAGGTATTCGCTCTGCTAGCTGCTATCCTAATTATACTTATTAAGGTTCTTGTTCTCCAGTTTTCAGACTTTTTTTCTTCTTGCATTTTAACAACATCAACAAAAAATGTCATTTGCACAAAAAGGAAATGGGAGTCGGTAGTCTTAATGACACAACAGATTACAGTAATCTGTTGTACAAATGCTGATAAATGCAAGACCCACACATAGAAACTGTTTTTTTATTTTTTATTTTTTATTTTGAGCGTTCCATTTCTGGAGATACAAATTCATAAAAAATAGAAGCTCAGATGCAAGAATATTAACAAAACCCATATGTACAAAAATGCCATTTGACTATATGTCCACAGTGACCACTAAGCATAAATCGACTTAATGACTGGGGAATATGTGAGGTTGTGGCAACAGGTTGTTTAGATGCTTGGCGGGTGTGTTGCTGTTTCCCTAATTCCAAAGATTCCCTAATAATGTTTAGAGCCCTGCTTCTGCAGCAGCTCTGATACGGATCCTACAGAGAGTAGGGACTCTCAAATAACCCTTTTAGCTTCCCTAACTGTCCTCTGCCGGGCCCCTCTGTTTACTTTTCATCTATTACAGTGTAATAATAAAGTATACCACGTATTCATTAACTTATTATCAAATGAGCATTTTCTTTTTAGAAAGGATGTGCGAGAATATTTTCCTATCCACAAAATCTGAGGAAAGATGGGCGTGTAAAATCGGTTTCAGTGTGGAGATTGTAGTATTTTGATGATAAGATTGTTGGTACTCTAATTTGGGTTTGCAGCACTGTAACTTGGATTAACAAGTTTGATAAATTTTTGGTTAAATGCATTCCCTCAACTTTATATTTCCTCCTTTTAACCAGGGGATTAGGTTTGTGTCTAGACAATTCATAACCAATTTCCTTATCACTTGGCATTCAATAGGTACTTGTATAAAAGAATGCCATTCAACCCTCCAGAGATGGCCTTGTCTATTCCAAACTACTGAAATAAACCTCTGCAGGGAATATTATTCTGCATGATAACAATACGCACTAACTCTGCACTCGCCTTTTAATAGCATCTATCATTGTTGGGCTCAAATGTTTTAAAGGGCAGTATCTGGCAGACATAGAAAAATTTCAACAATGAGCTTTTACACTGAAATATGAATATGAAACGTGAATAACAATTTAAAAAAATGTCTTCCAAATGCTCTGTTCTTGATTTTAAAACCTAATTTCTGCAGAAATGGAAATTTGAGGCATAGATTATCCCTAAAATTTTGGTGTGTTTTTTTTTTTTTTTTTTGCAAGGTAGAAGTGATTGATATTTTATCATATAGATATCTCCCATAGCATATTCCATGAGAGATAGGTCGGTCCTAAGTAGAGCCCAAAGCAAGGCTGTCAGGGACTTTTTATTTAAACTGAAGCTTGGGCAATGTTTAACAACCATTAATGTTGCTGAAAACAATATCTAAAACTAAAACACTGTAAGCTTTTCTAGTCAAAATGATCATGCAAATCTATAAATTATATATATTAATGTTGGTATTCAACTGAAATGCAGTTCAAATTTTCAAAAAACTTTAATAATCCCAAACGGAAATATGTTTGAGTAACTCATGGGCAGTTTCTCAACAAGATGTTATGTGTGTTGATAGCTGTGGCCAGGAAGGAAGGAAGGTAAGTCCGGCTGAATAGTGTTAAATGCACAGGAGGAATCAAACAACAGCGTCCTCACATGAACTGCTATGATTTTTTTTTTGAGTCCGGGTTTTATGTTAGGGTGGTCAAAAATGGCATGATCTCTGTACCTTTTAGAGAAGCTCTTGGTTTCAACCTCCAAGGCTAAATAATGCTGCTTTAAATGCCAAAATAACTCAGCAAATCTCAACTACCTGTTTAAGGGATTCATATTTAGCACCTAACCTTTAAATTTAGAATCTACAAATATTTCCAGCCCCTTAAACTTGTTAAGTTTGTATAAGGTAGGAGGTTATTTTGCAAGTTGAATAATCAACAGTCCTCAGAAAGTTTCAACATTAACTCGGTACTTGAAATTGAGTATCCTGAAACCCATGTTTTGGAAAAAAATAATGATCAAAGAGTCAGATGACTAGATAAGAAGATCAAAACAGAAGTTTATTTAGTGGAAAAAATTGTCTCTCTTTGTAGGTCCTGGTTAGAGGACCTTGTGACAGCAAGTTGTCACTGAAATGAATCATGTGACTAAATGTGACCAGCAAACTTATCAGAAACACTACTGAGCCCTGAGGTTAGGATTCAGAGAGCTCTCTACATCTCGTGACTGTATTCTTTCCATTTCACCCATCATGTCTAACAGATATTAAGAAATACGTTGTTGCGCTGTCAGTAGTTTTAATCACATATTTCTAGTTAATTTGGATAAAAGGATCTGCCACATGCATGAATATAAAGAGTTTCCAGATTCCCACAGACCATGCAGAATGCAGAGTTTTACCAGACTGCTCTATGACTGGATCTTAGCGTCACACAAACTTCCTAAGGATGCAGATAAAATCTTAAAATTACTTCAGACCTGAAGTAAATGGTCTTGGCTTGGCACGCAGATGCAGTTCTGATACCGCATTCTTGCTGCTTTAACCAAACTATGGGGACAAGTGTCCCCGTTTCAAAGATGCATAACTTCTAAAGTATGTGATCAAAAACAAAACTTGGCTCTCTGTCTTGGTTACAGAGGGACATGGAATCCTTGAAACTTTTCTGATTATTTCCTGCAAAAAAAAAAATAGTTCATGTCTGAAAATTTTTTTGATTTGTTTTTGCTTCCAGCATAGGGCTGATGTTTGTTAAATATTTCATTGAGATTAATGCAATCATCTTCATAATTCCCAAAAGAGAAACTACATCTACCTTAACTGGTATTCCTAAAATGTGATTCATATTTTTTAGTCACTTGCCCTGCTGTATCCTTCTAAAGATACTGAGACTGAGCATCTAGCTTTCAAAGCAAGCTTTGTTCTGCCTCCAACTTTAAAAATTAATATGGTAAGGATAAAACTGCCTTGTCTAATTTACAGTCAATTGGCCTGTTGTGCAAAACAAGTCCACTGGGGGGAGAATAAAGGTGGTGCCTTTTGCTGAAGCTGCTGGGAGCCTGCTGGTTTAGACAACCCACACACAGCAAAACAAATTAAACTTTAGTCAGACTGTTATTGAGAGCTTCAGAAAGACTTTATTTTACAAAGTTATAGTCAAAAGCCAGATATACTTGTTAGAAGTTTTCCAATAAACTGAAAGAGCAATTGTTGTTTGTTCTGGTACGGTAGTGGATATTTGGGGAATCAGCTACTAGCTTCATCTGAAATTTTTTTTAAGTTTTATCCTTTTCAAGGTTTTGGATAAAGGTAATCAAGACAATAGATAAAAGCTACTCTAGTTCAATTCAATTCAATTCTGTTTATTTATACAGCGCCAATTCACAACACATGGCATCTCAAGGCACTTTACAGTTCAC
>NW_015150708.1:997658-1005642 GCF_000732505.1 Cyprinodon variegatus
GACTCATTGACTCAAATACAATCCCTCACACTAAGCATGCTTGTAGCGACAGTGGAGAGGAAAAACTTCCTTTTAACAGGAAGAAACCTCCAGCAGAACCAGGCTCAATGTGAGCGGCCATCTGCCGAGGCCGACTGGGGTTCAAAGAGAGAGAAGCAGAGACACAAGAAGCAGCTGTAAAATGTGGCCCCGTCCAGGAAACACACAGCCAGGAAGACAAGCTCCGGCACATCCAACCAGTCATGGTCAGAGAAACAGGACTACACTGGAAAAAAGGGCGATCTCCAGCATCTATAAACAAGGGTGTAGAACTTTGCTCTAGTGAACTTTGACTGGGCCATTCTAACTCTTGTTTTGTTCTAAGCCATCCAATTGTATTTGATTGATTGATTGATTTATTGATTGACTTGTTTGATCTCACAGTTTAGATCTATTGTAGTTCTATTTGTATGCTTAGAGTTGAATTCCTGTTGGAAGGTGGACTACTCCCCCATTTTCAAGGCTTATAAAAACTCTTAAAAGAATTGCCCTGTAATGATGGTGTGTTTTATTTCACATCAGAAGTTGACATTTCCAAATACCAAGTCATAAATTGAAACTGGAACATCCCCAAAAATTGGAACTATGAGTTTATAAATCAGTACAATAGAATGGTAGCCGATTTCCACATTCAGGTTAGATGCTACCCGCGAACAGCAGTTTTATTTTCCTACTTTGACCGTTTGTAGAAGTTGCTTATTTGTTTTGAATGTTGCATTAAGTCAGTTGTTCAGATACTCCTTAGAACTGTTTTAGACAAGTGGTTTTCAAAGTGGAGGGGAAAAAAAGATCAAATATGCAGAAAACAATTGAAAAAGTATATTATCTTTTTTTTTACAGTATAATAAAATACAGTTGAATTATTTTTGACAGTTCTTAAAAAATATAACTTAGTGGAATGGATAATAGTGGCTTCTGGGAAGACCCTGGTATCTGATATATTTTTTCACACTGAGCAAGACAAAACAAGTTCTTCTAGCTCACTATGACACTGAGGTCATTTTTTTTGCAGGACATTGCTGATGTAACTTTAATAACTGGTTTAGACAGTGTTATGTTTCAGTGCTGTATATGTGCAAAATATTGCCTTAAACAGTATTGCTATAGTGGTAACAGTGGCCAGAAAGCCATGAAGAATATAAGGTTCTACAAGCTAAAAACTGGATCTCATTTACCCTAAAATCAAGTCACTCTAATTTGTTAAATCGGAGTGGCTCCATCTTTCTTTCCAGTAGCCCTGACAAATTTTCTGTACTGGCCGAGGAAGTGCATCCCCACAGCATGATGCTGCCACAGTCATGTTTGCCATGAGGATATAGTCTTCAGTGGGCTGTTAACTCTTGTTCTGGTAATCTAACTTTTTGACTGTCGGTCAAAAAGTTAAGATTTTACCCTTATGAGACCAGACCAGAGCTTTCTCTTACTTCTGTCAATTCAAATGAGGGTGAAGTTTAATTAAAATTTAAACTTTAACATACAGATTTTTTCACAGTTGTACATGAAACCATTTTTGTTTAACTAAGCATTTTCTTCTGAAGTGAAAAGAAGAAGAGAATAATGCGCAATTTTCCTTCATCCTAACTTCATGATTGTAACTCTGTATATTGGGGTTGGTCAAACATCCAGATTTCTGCAGCTCATTTTCTGAGATGAAGAAAGGTGTGAACTACAATATATAAGCGACTTAAAAATGCTTTTTTGTGTCTATTAATATAGATATAAGATCATGCCCTGGTAGGTTTACAATTGTGCCACGTCGTCTGCAGTTTGGTAACTTGAACAATTAGGTATTTCAAGCTTTTAAATAACATTTTGTAACCAAACCATGAAATTGTTTCCCTAATATACTTTAAGATACTCTTGAAAAACAGAAGTATTTATCTTGATATTAAATTAAACACTGCCCACTTTCAATCATGGGGTTGTAATATTATAAAATGAAAAAATAGGTCAAGTCTAATTAATGTTTTTGCTAATGACAGTATAGCAGAATTTTAATAACTGTAAGACTTAGATCTATTATATAATTTTTTAATTTACACTTATTCGTGGGTCTGCTGCTTTTTCCATTTCATGTCTCTCAAAATTGAATCCACTTTGTTGTCAACTGATTACATAACCGTGTGAAAAGTGTTCTTTTTAACTCAAACAAGTCAGTGAAATAAAGGTATAGAAACATTTTTGAAGGAAGCGAAACTGAAAACAATAACTAAACATAAAATGCAACATAAATATTCTCAGGACTCTCAAACTGGGTGTAAAACGACTGTAATGTCCATTTTAGAACCACAAGGGGGCAGTGTTTATTCTGCTTTTTTGTGACGTTGCTGAGCTAGGGCCAAAGATATGAGCTAGGCTAAAACGTTAAATCGCAATAAAAGTGGGGTTTTAACTTTACAAAATCTAAATCATATAAATAAGCTTTTCAAAAAAAAGAATTAACCAAATACGGTTGTTTTTGTCCGTAAAAACAGTGTAAAAAAATGAATTCTAAGAATTGTCCCTTCAAATTCTACGTAGGCACGCAAAGATCTCTGGGAAACGTAGTTCTCATTCGTTAGTATTTCCAGCCCCTCATTCCTGTCTCCTGGTACAGCTAACAAGATGCCGGCCGTACATCACAAACTACTCCTGGAGGACGCCCTGCAGGACAGCCCTCAGGTACGCCAGTGTGGGAGTCTTTTTTTCCACGCGTGTGGAGACCCTGTTAACACGATTAGTTTGTTAGGAGCGCAGAGGTTAGCTTTACTTTAGCCTAGCTAATATCCAGTTTCCACTGTGGGCTGTTTCCATTCCTCGATGGTGAAACAAGCGTCCAGTTGACACATTGTTATTAGGATGTAATCCCCCGTTAGTAACGGAAACCGCTGTTTGCTGCGAACACACTTTCTAACCAAACTAAATATCACATATTGGTTAGTTTTATGTTAATAATGCTACCTCTATTCAAAAGAGTCCTTTTATTTGCATTGTAGACATCCTAAAGCTTCTGTTTTAAACATGTAGCTCAACCCTTACTATTACTTTTGGTACAGTTTAATTTCCCTCGGTCATATTTAGAGTTGTAGTTTCAGGCTGCAGCAGAGCCAGTTTCGGCCTAAATCAGGCTTCATGGGAAAGGTTTCCATTATTGTCTGAATCAGCGCTGTGTCACTAATATTACTGCGTCTGCAGGATTTCAGTGCATAACATTAGAGTGAAATAAGCTCTGGAAACCTTTGACTTGCTCTGGGCTGTTTTCTGTTATTTGTTGCATCACTCCCCTGTCAAACATATCTGTCTTCTTTTAATGGTCCTACTTTAAGTGCAGCTTATACAAGAAGATTTATTATTTTAATTTTTGTTTTCAGGAAGCTGTCTTTTCCAGGAACAGGCTTTAATCTTAACAGAGCAAAGACTGACAATTCTGCAAATGGTTTAATTTTAATGTGAAATGTCTTATCTTTCTTTGAGTATCAAAAGTCAACTGCTGTCAAATGTAAACAGACCCAACCCTTATGGGCGTGTTACTTTCTGCTATATCCGCATTTCCTTGCTGCACCTGTTGGTATAAGTGGCGTCACTTGATTTTTTTTTTTTTTAAGTTTGCATAGACATCCTGTAGTAAAATTTTTATTAGTTTGTCCTCAAATCAAGTCATCAGTGTCTACATCATTAATAAAATAACTTTATTTCAGCTACTTATCCCCTTATTTTAACTCCCATAATTTCTGCAGCACTTTTCATGCACATTAATGCTGCATGAGCTTTTCCACGGTTATACAGTGGTGTCAAAAGTTCACACATTTCTTACTTAAGTATAGATACTGCAGTTTAAAAGCACTCTGGTAAAAGTTGAAGTATCAACTTCACCTCTTTACTCAAGTAAAATTGAAAAACTACATGTTCCAAAAACTACTTAAAGTATAAAAGTATAAAAAACAGCCAGATGCCACTATATGAACTGAAAGCTCAATTTTTCGACCATTTCGAAAAAATTCTTTGAGATGGGGTCAAGGATGAGAGAGGTCTTGTTGGTCTCCATCTCCCGATACGCTCTCGCCTGTGTCCGACCTTTCAGACGTTTCAACATCTTTTTCTGAATCCTACATTGTAGCATGGCATAGACAATTCACGTTAGCAGTGTGAAGAACACCTGCTTGCTTCTAATGATTTCCTTTAGCTAACCAATGAGTGTTTGCGTTCTATGACTCACCCAATTACAGTAGCTTTCACTAGATGTGGATGGAGCCAATGATCTGCATTGGATGGCGCACATGACGTGAAAAAAATATTTATAAACATTAAACCGAAGCCAAGAGTAACGAGTAACATTTGTTTTAAAAATGTAAGGAATAGAAAGTACAGATACTTGTGTTAAAATGCAATAGAGTAGAAGTCAGAAATAGGAAGAAAAATAAGTGATGGAGTAAAGTATAGATACCTAAATAGTGTACTTAAGTACAGTAACAAAGTATTTGTACTTCGTTGCTTGACACCTCTGCGTTTATATAAATGAAAGTCTAAAAATTGGTGCGTGCATTTCATATTACCTCATTTATATATTGTTTCTTAGTATAATTTTGTTAAACTAATTTAATGCAACTAGTTTAGACTTGGAAATTCCACAAACTTTAAATTACTTTTATATCATACAAAATAAAATAAAAAAATACAGTAAAGTTTGTGATTGTTCTGTGACCAAGGATGAAAAAGTAGCACAAGTGTTAATATGCTTAGTTTAGGAGGTGTACTGATGGTTTAAACACTTTTCTGTGAGAAAGAACAATTAGAAAAGCAAGCAACACTTTTTTTTCTTTAAATTTAAGCATGATCAGTTTTCACAGCTATGTCTTGAGGTTTATTCTACTTTCCCTTGAATTTAGATTAAAATTATGTAGTAAAGAGATGAAGTAGATTCTGGAACAGGGGAACATTAACCAGCCCTTGTGTTGTCCCACAGACCCGATCCTTGCTGAGCGTGTTCGAGGAAGATGCAGGGAATCTCACAGAGTACACCAACCAGCTGCTGCAGGCCATGCAGCGGGTGTTTGGAGCTCAGGTACCAAAGCACAAATTGTCACATTTCCACCCTGATCCATTAAAGCCATTCGGTTGATATTCAAAACTAAGATGTTTTCTTTGGATCTTGTTTTAATGACTCTGCTTTATGCGTTAGAATCCACTCTCACATGGGCCATTTTCTAATCAGAATCCTGAGATGTGTATGTTTAAAGAAGGTTTCTGAAAGCATTTGCACTGAGAGTATTACCTTTACAACTCTGCTGCAAACATTTATAATCATGTCTTTGGATCTTATAGTTCCACTGTAGGGTTTGGTTTAACTCGTCGTCCCTTTGTTTCTTCAATTGAAATCTCATGTGAACTTTGATTCAAATCTTACCTTCTCATTTTGCTAATTATTTTATGATACGCCAGAGACGCAGGATATGGCGCTCCTGTAATTAACCTTTTATAATAAGTAATTCCTTGTCTTCCTTCTGTTTTTGCAGAGTGAAATGGGGCTGGCCACAGAGCAGCTTTCACGGCAGCTTCTGGACTATGAAAAGAAAGTAAGTTTCCAGACACCACAGTAGAAACCGTGAAAAGTTCATAATTTAATTAACCTGTTTTTTTGGCCGGGGCAAAACTGAAAAGAGCCACCACAACAGTTTCTGAACAAATATTTCTAAAGCTGGGCATGAGACTAATACCTAAAGATTAGAAGGGCTTTTAATGATTGCAATCTAGAATTGTTATACATATCAGAGCAGTGTTATGTTTGGAGAGTATCATGCAAACAATGAAAAAAAAAAAAAATCACAATTTATGGTAAAGATTCTGCAGAAAATACTTCATTCAGAAAATGTCAGTGAGTTAAACTTCAAATATAAATGCAATACTTTTTTGTTACTTGTTCCTTTGTTAATTGTTCATAAATCTGTCCTCCTTTGCTGAGATGATCCATCCACCTAACAGGTGTGGCATATCAAGATGCTGATTAGACAGCAGGATTATTACACAGGTGTGCCTTAGGTTGGCCATATTAAAGGCTACCCTAAAGGTTGCTGTTTTACCAAAGTATAATACCACTAAGGTGGCCCGTAATGGTGGAGGGGAGTATTATGGTATGGACAGCCGTATATTCTGCACAGCAAACACAGATGCATTTTATTGATGTTTTTAATGCACAGTTTTTTATTGCAATGATCTGTAAAAGATTTCCTAACCTGTTTTATATGTTGACATTTAATATAAGCAAAATCAGCCGGTCTAAATGTGCTCTAAGTTTAGACATACACAGTCTTTCACAGGAACCACAAAATGTCTTTGAATTATGCAAAGATATTCGAAAGCTCCACCGCAAATTGAACACAGCCTCATTTATTCACTATTTTTTTGTTCTTTAATTTTAAAGGAAAACTGAGATAAAACATTGAGGTTCGGAAAAAAATTACAGTTTATATAAGGGCTAAAGATGAAGGTATAATAACAAATTACTCAACTGTTATATACAAAGGGCTGCTGTGGGGATGTAGCCTCTGACTGGAGATGCTCTTTGATGATAAAAAAGCAAGAAACAATCTCACTTTTATTGCTCACATAAGCCATAAAGGGTCAGATGCAACCAGCCAGAGAGGTATTTTAATTGGGCCATTTAAACATTTATACTAAATCTCTTTCAGGAAAATGATTTTTAAGTAAATACTTTATAACAGAAACATGGTTACAAACTTCTATCAACTGAAAAGCATTTCCGTGATTAAAGTAGACACAATTGAGTGGGATCTTGAAAAATAAATTGTCCACAAAGGTCTTTTTACAGGTCAGACAGCTACAGTTGATCCAGAATGCTGCTGCCAAGTCCTCACTAAAAATAATAAAGTAGAGCACATCAGCCCAGTTATAACGTCCTTACACCTTCACAAAAAATTATTTTAAAATGCTTCTAAATTATTAAATGGCTTAGTTCCAAAATAGGTTACGGACAGGTTGTTAGTGCCTTATTCGCCCAGAAGGTTAAGATCCTCCACCATAAAGGGGAACGCCGTTTTTTTTTTTTTTTACATTGGCCTCTTGATTTTACATTATTACATTATGTTCTACTCACCCATATTAGTTTTGTGTCATTTGGAGCTGTTCTGAAGATATTAAATTTTGTAATATCCAAGTAACATCTTCCTCTGGGCAACGAGTTGAAGGCTAAAACTAAACTGTTCATTATGTATTATATATGGTCGCCAGCATTCGTAACATGTAGGCGAATCACTGTCCCCCAGACATCCACAGTTATATATTTTATATTTATATTTTTTTAAAACAAAGCGGAGTGTGTATGACGTCATCCGCGCGCGCTGGCTACCATTCATTTATCCTGTCCGCTGAACTGCTGCTAGTTTTACTCACATGCCTGGAAGATGTCTAGTGCTGCTACCACAGATGATCTCGCTCTCCAAATGGAATTAAACGATTCAGGTTAGCTCGCCGAATGAATAGAAGGGGTAGAGCGTAGCCGCCTGTGGCCCGGGCTGCCTGTCACAACTCCAGTCCGGTGCACCGATGACGTCATACACACTCCGCTTTGTTTACACACCATGCTAGCATAGGGTACCGGTAGTGTTAATGGGGCTATTCTCATAGGGTGACTAAATTAGTCAGAAAAAATATTTTGCTCTCCTTTTGTGTTAATTTTATAAATAAATCATCAAATATATTGAGTCGAGAATATTGTAACTTACGCATTAAATCAGTGAATACAGCCTCTATGCTGTGATACTTGTTCCAAGTTAAAGGAATAGTACACCCAAAACATGATTAGCCTTCATTTTATACTCACCCCCATGCTGAACAACACTCTGGAGTACTTTTTTGATATCTCAAATGCATCTGGAGATCTGGGAGGCTTCTTGCTGTCTGCCCACATTCAAATAATGGACGTCTATGTTGCCCGAGGCAGAAAGGTCCA
>NW_015150708.1:1008049-1013472 GCF_000732505.1 Cyprinodon variegatus
AAACTCGCTCCACTCTGAGCTGGCTAACCAGATGGCTGACAGCATGGTGTTCCCCCTGATCCAGTTCAGAGAGAAAGACCTCACAGGTAGCTAATGGGGGGAAAAAGAAACAATAAATAAGTTTTTCTATATTTATCCCTTATTTAAAAAAAAAAAAATCACTCTTTGCAGAAATAAGCACTCTGAAGGAAATATTTGGCATCGCCACTGATGGTAAGCATGGAAATTTAGCGTTTTTCAGGAGCAAATTTGACAATTTTTGTACTTAATCTCATGTCCCCTCTCTTCCCCTGAGCAGAACATGAGGCGGCTATGGTCAAGTACAGCCGATTGCCCAAGAAGAAGGAGAATGAAAAGGTAGAATAACCACAGAGTGCTGATTTAACTAGCAGTAAAAAGCCTTACAGTGCAGCAATGCTGCTGTTAATGCAGCTGAAGTGTTTAACAGCCATCTGAGACTTTATGATGTTAAAAAAGTGATCTGCTCCAGAGCTAAATGTGCTGTTAAACTGTAACTCTTCCCTCTGAAAGTGCCGATTCTGTGGCTATTAAACATTAGAGCATGTTGTTCTGAAAGCACAAGCAAATGGAAGCTTGCTAAATTTGCATGTTTAAGAGCATGACCAGTGTTTGCATACGGTATGTAGGAGAGAGCAAATCTTGATAGTAGTAGATTTACAGGGTAAATTTGCATGCTCTGCCCTCTCCTGTTTGGACAGCTGAAGGCAGACATGGTGAAGGAGGTGGCGTACACCAGGAGGAAGCAGCACCAGGCCTCTTTGCAGTATTACTGCGCCCTCAACGCCCTGCAGTACCGCAAGAGAGTAGCCATGCTTGAGCCGATGCTAGGCTACACTCAGGCGCAGGTACTGACTTCAAGCTGACCTTTGAACTGTGTCTCACCACATGATCCTGATGGCAAAAAATTCATCAAAAGAGTCAAATATTTGTTTTTATAGGCAGATTTGTTTCTTTTATTAGTGTATAAAGAAACCGTTAAAGTTAAAAAATTATTGTACGTGTTGTTACATTGAAACCACAGTTCAGGATCTGCCCCCCTGGTAAAGATTTTTGAAAAACATTTAATAAATATTAAATAATCTATTCATTACAGTTGCATATTCTCACTTTGAAAATTTCCAGTAATGATATTGATATCTATCTTCTCGTCATGCTGATGGGTCTTGTTTTGTTACCTTTTAAATTAGTTCTATGATTTAAAAAGATTCTTCTGTATGTAGATCTATCCAAGTTCAGGTGTAATACTGCTTTTTTTTTTTCTCCTATATTAGCTATAAGAACCTACGGAAGAGGATTAGGGCCACTGAAAAAAATAAAAGTTAACTGATTTTTATTTTTTTTTATTTTAGTATAGTATGGGAAAAAAGTCAGAATTCTGAGAAAAAAGTCAGAATTCTGACTTTTTTCTCAAATTTCTGACTTTTTTCTCAGAATTCTGACTTTACTCTCAGAATTCTGACTTTTTTTTCAGAATTCTGATTTTTTTTTTCCATATTAAACTGAAATAAAATTAAAAAATCAGTTAACTTTTTTTTTTTCAGTGGCCCTAATCCTCTTCCGTAACAACCTCACATAAATTATTTATTTAAACAGTATATTCTTGTGTCCTTCCCATATGTAAGAGTCCAAGATCAGCCCCTCTCACATTATATTTACGCTCCAGGTAAACAGGAAACCCTTAACCCTCTGATGAACCTAAATAGTGACATGAATCTTACACTAACCAGATGTACTTGAAATAAGAGGCTGGTTTTCTTCATTTTTAAAGTACCATTTCACATTCCTGCAGTGACTGATTATTTAAAGGATTTTTATACAGATTCATTGAGATTTGCAAATAAATATGAAAAGCTTTGCAGCTAGAACTATGTCTTATTTGTTTTGTTGAAACACAATAACTATAAAATATATTTTCTTTGTAGATCCATCTACAGCCTAATAATGAACTTTTTATTATCTGTTTGCTCACAGATAAACTTTTTCAAGAAGGGCCTTGAGCTGGTGTCAAAGAAGATGGACAATTTTCTCTCTTCAGTGTCCAACATGACCCAAAAGTAATTCCATTCAACTTGCACTTTCCTACTAATGACTGTGGCTTATAGTGCCTTGCAGATTTTTTTTTACCCTTTTTCAATGTTTCCTAATTCAATTAGATGAGTCCCAAACTTGTGTACCTAGCCTACACTGAAAAAAATAATGCAACCATTTTTGGCATTTACTTAATCTTATTTAGATACTTTAACACAATTGTTTCATGTGGTAGAACATAAAACAATTGTGTTGAAGTAACTAAATATGATAAAATGCCAAAAGCGGTTGCATTATTTTTTTCAGTGTTCATGCAAAACACTTTGTGTGAAGAAAATCTTACTTTGCACACACATGTCAATAGTAACAAACATGTTGTTGGAAGCATCATGCTATGGGCATCCATAGTTTTCAGCATGCTGGTCCTACACATGTATTACTTTCATTTCAATACATGGATGCACTGCTCTATCATTAGCTAAGCACTTAAATCTAAAGAAAACAATAAGGCTTTTAGTTGAACGGGACAGGATGTAGAACAATTCAAGGTGTGTGAAGACTTTTGAACGGCCCTGAAGGATTTAGATATTGATAAATGATAAAAAATTATGTATGTTCAGATAGTTTTTCTCTTATTAAATAAATGATTTTGTCCAGTATTCAGAAGCAGCTGGATGCTGAGGCCGAGGTCATGCGTATGTCCCAGAAGGACCTTCTATCTGTGGAAGACACCGTCTATATGCCTGATAAGGAAACCGAGACGGTTAATCGCACGCTTATCCAGAAGGCTGGCTACCTCAACATTCGGAAGTAAGATTGATTGCTGTATTTCCAACCCCATCTGAAGTCTGCTGATGTCTCATATTCATGTGTGCCTGTTGATTTTTAAGTGGTTTCTGCAAAAAGTAAATTTGAAAAAATCCCTTAACAGACAAGCAGAAGTGAGTTATGGAGGTAGTTATTCCTGGAAATCTGGTCTAAAAATATGCAGAAAACATGAATGAAAGGAACAATAGGTCTGTCAAAGAAGACAAGGTGGGTCAGGTAACATGGTGACAGCGTGCTCCGTCAGCTTATTGTGGAGCAGATGTATGAGAAGGGGAACCTCCTTAATAGCTGGAGGGGGGGGGCAAAACTGCAGCGTAGCATTCGTTGTGATTTAGTGAAATGCCAGCGCTGTCGAACGCCGTCGCTCCCCCATATACATCAAAAGTCTCTGACAAATGTCTGTGACTCTAAAGGAAAAAGGTTTCCCAGATCACCAGTCACTCTGCACGCTTAGTGCCACCTCAACTTCTTTTCAGATGAACTGCTGGAAAATGAGATTCAGGGTTTTAAATGGTTTGGTATTAGGGCTATGAGTCACCGGATGCACGGTCTGCCACACTCTGCACTACTGATCAAAAATAAAAATGTTGTATTTTTCAAAAGAGGATGTGTGAAGAAAAGGGAGCATGGAGGGTTCACGTGATTCATAATCCTGTAGTTTACAAATTAATAGATTAATCCAGATGGTAGATCTTAAATACATCAGTCAACTAGAAAATACATTTATTTTCTAATGAAAAGTCAGTGTCAAAGCTGTTAGCGTAAATGGTAAACTGATCTGCTAAAGAAGCTAAACTACCCCAGAGGCATTGATAATAAGTTAAAAGTAAATGATAGATTGAAAATTTACCGAAACCTTTTTAGCTGTTTAATTCGTCTAATGACTGATGTTCAAAGTTAGGCAGCAAACTAAACTATAATTATGAAATTAATTCTGCGTCTGCCTCCTTTAACACCCAATCGGCCTCAGCAGCTGGCCGCTCACAATGAGCCTTGTTATGCTAGAGGTTTCTTCCTGTTAAAAGGGAGTTTTTCCTCTCCACTGTCGCTACAAGCATGCTTAGTGTAAGGGATTGCATTCGAGTCCATAAGTCGATGCAATCAACTGGTTTTCCTTATATAGAAAACTTTGAATCAATTTGACTGTATGATCTGGTGAACTGTAAAGTGTCTTGAGATGACATGTGTGGTGAATTGGCGCTATATAAATAAACTGAATTGAATTGAAATACAGAGCAAGTATATTAATATATTGTTGAAGGTAGAAACAGTGCCCTTCAAAATACATAGTCGATTCCTTTAGGCAATAGCAGAAAAGTTTTTGGGCTTTTTTGGTGCTAAAAAGTTTTATACTAACCTGCTAATAGTAACAATTTTATCTTTAGCTCACATTATATTTACTTAAACGTAGGTAGCCTAGTGTGCTAGCCAATTTTCTCAAATGTCTATAGACCCTTGTTACCAGGCAGGTTTTTTGCCATAGAAAAAGAGAATCCATTAAAGAATTCTGCACAAAACAAAAAGAACTGGTTTAAAGGTTTTCACAATCAGTCGACTTTTGGGAGCTTTTTATTTCATACCTCTTTTATTCCAACAGATTTCTCGGGGGATTTTTTACGGTATTCATTTTATTAATTTATTAAAGTTGCTCTTGCAAATTATAGTATTAAGATCACATTTTCATCACTAAAACCAATATTTCACTTTAAATGCTCTATAGCTTCCATTGTACCACTGCTAGAAATGTTAACTAACCACCATGTTAGTTGGCTCAGGTGCTGCTGCTTAGCTTAGTAAACTAGCCCAACCTGCCAGCGGCCAGAATAATTTTTGCCTGCGAGTGGTCTAGCTTCGATCAATGCCCCGGACCCTAGAACTGGCGGGCCAATCACAACGCAGAGATGTGTTTTGAATTTTTCGATGCAAAGCGGGCGGGGTTTTGAGGGCGGGATGACAAAGCTGCGCGACTCTGGAGAAAGCACAAGGAAGATGGCAACAACTATTGAACAGTTCTCGTTTGATTCAGCTTTGGAATCAGTTTTGGAAGGATTAGATTTTGGGTTTTCGTTGAAACATGCGCAGGAAGAGGCTCTACGCTCATTCATTTTTAAGGAGGATGTATTCGCCGTTTTACCGACAGGCTGTTTGTTTACCTTCCCCCACCAGCTTCCTGTCGCACTTACTACGTCATACTCAGTGGCGCTCATTGGTCAGAGCGTTGACCAATAGGCACAGAGATGGTTTGAAAGACAACGGGTTGCTTTCATCAACAATCTTCCGATGTCTCATTCATCGTGGCCAGACTAAATTACACATTTAATCTCACATTTAGTCTGGGTTATCAGACTAGCTGTTGCTTTCATTCATATATTATTAAAGGATGTTGCAAAGGGAAGAACTTGTTTGCAAAAATTTGACTTTTTTTTCAATTCAATGAACAATAGAGTGGTCATGTCCCGAAAGAGATGGAAAGTGATTTATTTGGTTTAAATATGTAAATAAAAAGACTCAAACACAAAGAAGTTGACTTTTAAAAAAAAATATTG
>NW_015150708.1:1014090-1032626 GCF_000732505.1 Cyprinodon variegatus
GGATGGATGGATGGATGGATGGATGGATGGATGGATGGATGGATGGATGGATGGATGGATGGATGGATGGATGGATGGATGGATGGATGGATATGAGGCCTTCAGATTGTATCAAGCTTATTATAATAATTTTAGGAGCTTTATCAAATTTCTTTATTCTTCATTTATTCAGTTGAAGGTTAACCCAGTTTTTTCTCCTGTTTCCTAGTAAAACTGGGCTGGTGACCACAGCCTGGGATCGACTCTTCTTCTTCACCCAGGGAGGAAACCTCATGTGTCAGCCCCGCGGGGCCGTGGCAGGGGGCATGGTGCTGGACCTGGACAACAGCTCCGTCATGGCGGTGGAGTGTGAGGACAGACGCTACTGCTTTCAGATAACCTCGCCTTCAGGAAAGACGTACGCACCCCCGTCCCCTCTGACAGTGATTGTTAATTACCAAATAAAAGAGAGACCATACTTAAATCGGTTGCTTCCATTATCGCCTGCAGGTCTATGATTCTTCAGGCTGAGAGCAAAAAAGAATATGAAGAGGTTGGTGTCAACAGGGAGGCTGTTAAAACGACAGCGTGTTTGATCTCCATCACAGAGAGATGTTCTGCTATAAGTATCTGTCACCGGACAATGGAGACGCTGTCAGGCATCATTGCTGTGCTTTTCAGTTTTGTTTTAGCCTGGACACCTCTGAGTTGTCTGTGACAGCTGATATCAGTCAAGTTATTTTAGGCCAATTGTGACAAAACTGAAGGGAAGCTTCACTTTTTTTTCCTGTTTCTTTTACAGTGGATTTGCACCGTGAACAACATCTCCAGACAAATCTACCTGACTGATAACCCAGAGGTAAAGCATAAATACGCAACTAGAATTTAAATGTTATACATAGCTGACGATAGCTGCAGTTATATTTCTATGATATTGGAGGTGAAGTAAATTATGTGGAAAAAGATGTTTTGGTTAAATGATACCAAAGCTGATCTTTCTGGCCTTCTTAAAAATGCTACCTGTACCTTTATAAAGTCACACTAATTGAAGCTTTACAGGCTCCATTCTTGTTGTAGTGCATGGTGGGGGTAGTATCATGCCTTGGTAATGATATTAATTATATTTTTTGAAAGACCTGCAGTTGTAAATGCGACAAAAGGTGATATTAAAATGCTGTGTTTCACTTTCCACACAATCAGAACAGATCTGTTTACTATTTTTACTGAAGATAAATCGTAAATATGTTTTTTAAGTACAAATACCGTTATAACTTCCTACAGATTTCACTCTATTAATCAGTCACTACTAACTCTATTCCTCCTTTTTTATCTCATGAACCATTTCACAGCATACATTCATAGCTAGCAGTTGTGCTTTTGCACATTCAGATTAAATAGATAGAAATGAAATTATTTTAAAGAGCTAAAGCATCATGAAATAAGCAGCAAATCAATATTTTTATCACTAATTTGGTAAAGTTTCACGGCTTAAACATCTCAACCCAGTCGGTCAGTTTTCTCTTATTTTCTTTGTTCATATCTCTACAGTCTAATTCTGATTTCTGTAAATAATTGAACTTCTTTGTTCCTTGTCAGGCCGTGGCCATTAGATTGAATCAGACCGCCATTCAGGCGGTAACTCCGATCACCAGCTTTGAGAAAAGACAAGATGGTTCTCCCAACCCAGACCGGTCAGTGTCACACTTTAAAACTCTACTATATGTAGACAATTGTGTAGTACAGCTTAATTTTTTATAAAATCCTTCCAAAATGGTTATAGCCTAAAATAAAATTTTGACACCCTTAGTTATATGTTACATCTTTATGCTGAACACTTTTGCTGTTTAAAGACAACTGAGAAAGGTTGACGATGCACTACTTTCTTGAACTGAAGTTTAAATGTTTCAGGTCTGCTTTAAAGAAACAATGACAAAACATGTGAAGAAACAGCAGTGTCAGCGCTGCTACTGAGGGAAGAATACTCCAAGTTAGCATCAATGAGAAAAACAAAGATGTATGAAGCACTTCAAAAAGAAAATTGTTTTCTATGATATATCAAGAGATTCTTATTTAGCCTGGGAGATGAAAAGAAAGAGTGAGACCATTAGCAGATAACAGGAAGGCTGAACCAAATAGAAAACACACTGGAAAATTTTTATGTAAATAAGTCATTTTTTCTTTAAAAAATTGTATTTCTTCTTGAATTGAGGATGTAAGTGTGACACTTTGCCAATGGAACAAGACAATTACATTTAAAATAAGAAAAAATGCTTGCATTTTCTTATTTCATGTGAATATTATCTAATTATCTTATTTGAAGAGTAAAAGTACTCATTCCATTGGCAAATCATCTTACTCACCTGCTCAAATTAAGGCAAAATAAACTTAATTTAAGAAATGTTGACTTATTTCTAGATAATTTTTGCTGGGCAGTTGCTCTGTTAATGTTGGCAGCCTTCTGGATAAAACCTGGATTTACATTTTAAAGCCTCTTCTTAGGTTCCACTAAAAGATGCTTCACTCATTCTCTCACACAGCTTGGCATCACTTTTGATTCTTTAACTATTCATGAGAGGAATTTTAAAACTTAAAGATTTCTGTGCTTTTCTGACATCTTATGTATGACAAAGAAATCCCAGAACAAGTATCATAAGGCTAAAACTTTCTAAAGCCACAAAATTCTGATCAATGCATCTTTACTGTTAACACGATAAAGTGTTGGAACAGCTGTGGTCACCACTAAATACATTCTTTTTAACTAGGACACTGGTATAAATGCTTAAAAATAGAAATTGTTTAGATGATGTTGGAGACGATGGCTTGATTTGTATTGCTAAAGAATTTGGATGATGTGAATGATGATATATTAAATTGCACTGGAAAAAGTTTAAATCTAGATAAGTCATTTTTTCTTTAAAAAAAAGTGCATTTGTTCTTGAATTGAGGAGGTAAACGAGACATTTTGCCAATGGAACAAGATAATTTACACTTAAAATAAGAAAACACTATTGCATTGTCTTATTTCAAGTGCACATTATCTAGTTATCTTATTTTAAGAGTAAAAATACTCATTCCATTGGCAAACTATCTCATTTACCTACTCAAATTAAGGGTAAATGCACATAATTTAGGACATTTTTACTCATTTCTAGATGGTTTTTCCAGTGTGAATAAGAGGCTTCAAGAATTTTGCTGAATATTTTGTCATGTTTGCCTTTCATCAGAACTAAGTATTCAATACTTCAAAATAAGCTTCCCTTTGGGAAAGGTTTTTAGTTTATTGAGTTCATTCCCTGAAAACCAGACTCATGCTGTGTCTTGGTCCTTCAGGGCCAAGCCAGGAGGCGTCCAAGCTGCTGGAAGCGATTCCCAGAAAACAGAGGCTGCTGCTCCAGAACCAGAAGACCTGATTGCTCCTGGGACGCCTATTCAGTTCGACATCATGCTGCCGGCGTCAGAGTTCCAGGACCAGAACAGAGCTGGGGGGAGGTGAGGCAAGGCAGCAGGTTGTGCGTGTTTATTCATATGAAAGACACAGGCAGCAGTGGGGCCCTGCTGATACTCCCAAACACCGGCCTCACTGAGTTATTACATCATTTCCAGGAAGCTGATTTCTTCATAATGACCAATGCAGGAGGTAAACTGCTTTTTTATTTTGCTGATTCATGTTCTTGCATCGTTACAGGCGGACAAATCCATTTGGAGAAACAGAGGAGTGTACAGCAGAGAGCGATGGTAAATTGAGCCTCGTGCAGCATTAAAACGCTCTCTAGGTCTGCTCTCAGCTTCTGTAATTGATGTTTCCTCTGCAGACTCCCTCCTGCAGCAAGTGTTCGCCGTGCGCTTCCTGGGCTCCATGGCTGTTAAGTGCGGAAACAACCAGGAGGTGATCTACGAGGCCATGAGGCAGGTGCTGGCTGCCCGAGCCATCCACAACATCTTCAGGACCACGGAGGCTCACCTCATGGTCACCAGCAGCAGCCTCAGGTGCACATAATCTGCTTTAATTCAGTTTAGAGGTGATCAGGTGTGATGCATTTGCTGTTCGGCTTAGTTTAAAAAATCCCCAAAGCAAATGAATCAATAGAGATGAATCGGTTTTAGCAAAAAGCTCTGAGATGTGATCATCGTTCCCTGAAATATTAAATATTTGTTTATATTTCTGTCTTTGCTTATTATGCATTCATTCCAAAAGATATTTGCGATAATTATTTGTCAAATGATATGAAAATGTACTAGCAGAAAAAAAATGTCTTTACTTTTTACAGGTTAATTGATCCCCAAACTCAAGTAACAAGAATAAGTGTAAGTATGACATTTTTTGTTTGTTTTTTTTTTTATCAGAGGCTTCCGTCATGTTTTCCACCTTTATCCCTTTTTCCTCAGTTCCAGCTAGACGAGGTCTGCCAGTTTGCGGCGCACCAAGAGAACGGACGGCTGATGGGGTTCGTGGTCGAGGGGAGAGACTGGAGTGACGGAAACGAAGAGGGAGAACCATCGTTTAGCGCTTTCGTCTTTGAGAGCAACACTGAGGGCGAAAAGGTCTGCTCTCTGTTACATCAGCAGTTTGTTAGTTTTATGTTTCAGGTGGAAAACATGCTTACTGAAGCTGAACGTGTGTAATTAGTTCTGCCCTTTTCCTTTTTATTCACAGATATGTTACACCATAAATTTGGCAAAGGAGATTACAGAAGCAAAGAAGGTAATATGGTGTTACAGAAACCTAGGAGCAGGAATTAAAACATCACATTTTGATTCTATATTAAGATGGCAAAAAGCTGGTACCAAGAATTTACTTTTACTTACTTAAAATACAATCTTTTTAGATGTCATTTTTAACTTACTTTTACTAAAGCCAACAGTATTATATTTATAAATTTATTACATGACTGCATGTTTAGCATAAAACACATCTCAGTTTGAACTGAATGGTGAAATTTGCATGGAAATAGGTTGGAACTCCTCCACTAGAGGGCACCCATGGTCTGGAATGAGAATACAATGAATTTGAACTTGAATATATTTGTTATGCTTTCAATGTTTGAGGAATCCGCTTATGATTCATTAGGATAGCTTTAGATATGATGCCATAGAGCGGTATGAACTGGTGATGTGAGACAAAAGAACCATCTAATGGTGCAACTCTAGCCAAATCTTTGGGGTGTCTCTTCCATTTAAGACTTAAGTTTCTGCCTAATTTCCTTCTTACAATTTTCTGCTCACTTTATTTATAAAAAAAAATAAATAAAACATATTTGTGAAGGGCCATATGTCACATTTTCCCACCTGAGCTATGGATTTCTACAGCTCCTCAAAAGCTACCCTAGGCTGCTTCTTGTTATTAAAGCTCTTCCTGTTAGTTTAGTTGGAATTAGTATGACGATGGATCTACCTATTATTTATTTTCTGATCATCTAACCAAACTTTGTGATTGGTGAAAGAATTGGAGCATTTTTTTTATAACCTAACCCAGGTTTAATCTTGTCTTGGTAGATCTAGTTTGTTGGTCCGCATGCCTCCTCTTGCTCTTTGTTCGTTGCTTTCCAACAAACCTCTGAGGCATTCACAGAAACATTAGATTTGTATGATTTTAAATTACACACAAATAAAATCTAATTAAGATTTATGACTGTTTGCTGCACTAGATTTTATTTGGGGGTATCAAAGTTAACAAAATAAAAGCATCCCATTCCCTTTACCATTATGTACTTGTGTTAGCATATCATATACAATCACACTAAATTAAACAAACATCTGTGTTTGTTTTATTGATGTATAAAGGTTAATGGGATGTTAATACTTTTAGCAGCTTTAACACAAAGTGAGGTCAGTGAATTTTCACTCAGCTGTGGGTGTTTTTTTTTTTCTGCCAAAGGATCCAGAAGCTCTGGCCGAGCTGATGAAGAACATGCCTCTGACCAATGACGGCAAGTTTCTGCTTCTCGAGCCCGAGACGACAACAAACAGTGGAGCAGGCCAAGAGGATCTTGAGTCTGAGGCCTGAGACGTCTCCCCCCCCCCACCCCAAAGACCAAAACATCAAAGTCCAGGTTTTATTATGACCTTCATCCCAAGTCTAGTACTGTAACACTGTCCCAAGAGGGACGGCTTTGTTTTTACAGAACCTGTGCAGCTGCATCTCCATACCACTGCTGTGCTAGAAGGACGTCGGTTCAACCAAAAGCATCAGATAAATCCATCTTTTCGCTGTTAAATATCACCACATTCCATTTTTAATATTAGTATGGAAGTCATTTCCTTCTTTGTGCACCACTTTACAAGGCATGCACATCCTAAGGTCCTCCCCTGGTTGGTACTGGAGGTGCCCATCTCTTCATGTCTGGTTTACAGTTATTTCAGCTTTTCTTCCTGTGAAAACCTTGTAAACTTATATGTAATTAATCTGTTTTTTGCATTTTATTTCCTGAAGCTTCATATAAAAAAAATATTGCACTTTTAAGGTAAAGCACTAATTAATACAGCTAAAGAAGCTAAAACTGTTGAAAGAAGAAAGTTTAGACAATGTTTGCTTTTGCTCATAGTGACTATAGTTTATTATAACTACCTAGAAATTGTGGGGTAGGAGGAAGACATTTAATTAATCTCTGCAGACTTTAAATCTTCAACACTAACCTGAACTGACATCCTGCTTGAAAGAGTTTCCCACTACCTGCAGAAAACAGAACAGAGGCTAATCTGCCTGCGACATCCTTAGTGAGAATCCTCCCCAAAAACAACTCTATGCTCCATTTCTTTTGAATCTTGTGTAAATATGATTTGTTAGAGTGTCTATTTGCCGTTGAACCTGTATGTGTGTGGGGGGTATATATGTGTGTGTGTGTGTGTGTGTAGAGGGCCTGCTGCGGTGCATGATTAAATGACACCGTTCGCTCCTGCTCCATTTGTAGAAGATTAAAGCCTCTCTTCCAAGTACCGAGCTGTAATACAAGAGGAAACTCAACTCTAATTTTCTCCAGTAATGCATGAAACAAGACTCAGCCAAGTATTGCGATCTTGGGGGGGCAGGGAAAAAAAACGCCTGTTTTCGCATGTTTATCAATGATAATCGAAGCAGAGGAGCTGAAAGTTGAGTTATCGGTGGGAATTTTTCATTGTGCGTTTCTGCTCTGTTTGAACCCTATTTACCATTTAACCTGTAAATTCTGAATATTTTCATGACCTTGAATGTTACAATACAGGGTTTTGCTTGTTGTCTTATAGTAAAAGGGTTTAGAGGCAGAACCTACCAAAACACAAGGGGCTATTTCATTTAGGACATTTCCAGTGAAGAGTCGATAGAGAGAATCATGAAGGTCAGGAACCTTTGGCCTTACATGAAAGATGTAAGGAGCTGCTCTTCTCTGGGTGGAGGGGTCATACTTTGACAGCAGATTTAAAAACTTGAACAGCTCGGCTCTTTGTCTCACCTCAACCATTTAGCCTGTCCTGCTAGAAACTGCAAATTTCAATTCACGCTTTAAAAACATCTTGGACATGGTTCCCAAGTGGTTCCTTGTTTGTTAATATCCTCATAGGAGGAAGGTATGATGATAAATTCAAGGGAAGGGTTTGAATATATTCTTACCACGAAGGTGAGGGGGATTATATTTTACTCCTTTTTTTTGTAGGTTTGATCCTTTAGGGATTTCTTTTTTTATTAACCGGTAACCGTTATTCCACCTTTGAGCTAAACCTCTACTTAAAGGTCCATGATTGATCTAACATGTCTACTTTGAATGCATGTAGGTTTTAAGCCTCATGTCTGTCTTTTTCAGTACAAATTTATTTTCAAAATATCATCTACAAAAGTTTGTTGGTCTTTTCTAAACTGGATCTAGCTTATCTAAATGTCTAATATCTTGTCATCATGGGGTTTGCCCAAAGGTCACAACTACAACTTTTTGTCAAAATTAATGTATCAAATTTAATTAATCCTCAACATCTAGAGTGGAGCAGAATAAAAGTTAATTAGTCTAAGAGGAAAAAATAGTATTTAAATGGTTGCTTAATGAATTTTGAGGGGTCCAAAATATCGAAACATTTCCATGTGGTTAAAATGCCGATGTTGACACAAGGATTCTGAGCCAATAGTAGGTTGAAGCCATGTGATACGGGGCTGAGTCATTGTCCAATCCTAGTTGCTTTGTGATAGAGCTGAGAAATGACTTCTTCTTTGATACATCAGATTTAAGCCAAAAAACAGGTTTATATTGATGTCTATTGGGGCTTAGAAGCAATTTCCTTCTAGACAGGTGTGTTAAATATCAGCATTGATGGACCGAACAGGCAACGGGTTGCTAAACATTATAGGACAAGAGTGGGAGAGTGCGCCAATTACTCGCTGGGAGGACTTAAACTTGCAGCAATCGCCTTTAACTTGCACACCAGGGATAATGTGGTCAGTGGTCTTTAATGTGTTGCCCTTGTAGATAATGGAGGTATTGCAGGAAGTTGTGAAATGGGCCCCTTAGGCTTATCTTTTTTCTACCACAAATAAATCTGAATTACTTAGCTGAAAAAGCATTTATATGCTACCTTTGACAGCACAACAGGTTGAATCTGTTGTGCTGTCAGGCTAGTCTCAAATCTAAAGCGTCTCACAGCAGATGACCTGCACTACATGAATTATATTACATTTTAAATTACAATCTACAATTCGGATATGACAACTAAAGGATAAAACTTGGACACCTCCGGGCTGAGATGAGATGCAAACTCTATGAACACAGCTTTTTTTTTTTTTCTTTAATGACTGGTTTCTTGGATTTCACACCAGAAACGACTTGTTAAACATCCTCCAATCCTCTGTTCTGTTGCCTGACAGAAGGGTTTATTTGCAGTGTGTCTCACGCTGAGGCAAACTTTGTTCATCAGAGTAATGAAAACAAATTTCCTTAGAGATCAAGCTGCTGTTTGTGTTCTCTTTCAAATTGAAGAAATTAGTTTTAACCTTAATATCCCGTCTGGAAACGGAATCTTCCTTCTGTATGTGACCTGCTGCTGCTCTATTCCTCTCATCTTTATGAGTAATTTATCATTAGGAAGAATCTCGGTACTCATTGTTTAGGAGGTACATAACTATAATATAGCAAAAATGCATTTCCTTTTTCTGTGTTTTTTTTTTAACTGCTAAGTTTAATACCTGAAATGCTTTGCACTTAATTCAACCTGGTTTTCTTAAAACCACTGTTATCAGTCTTTAATAAATATGTGATTTCTTAACAGATGAATTGGTTGTTTTTATTTATTTATTACTTTAGAAACTTGAATCAAACAATTCAAATAGTTTTTTATTTGGAAAAAAATGTATTTACATATGAAAAGTTCATTTATATTAGTTTCAAACATACATCTAATTTATAACGACAGACATCAGCTTCAGTTAAACCATGCTGGCAGTGTGTTGATTACTGAAGAGCGCAGAAATGATTAAGGACAAAACATTAATTACTTTTTGCTTCCTAAATTGAGTGCAGCAGAGGTGGGATTTCAAGGACTTTAAACACAATTATAACACAGGGAGGTTTATGGCTAAAGACATGGAGTTTAAAAGCAGCCCAGCATGCACCTTAAGAGTCCTTGTAGTAGTTGTTGAAGTTTATGCGAAGCAGGAAATCTTCTAAATGAGGCTGATAGCCTCGGTTCACCAGCTTAGTCACCACTGTGAAAAGGAGAAAGAAGTCAGAAGTTTACATACGTATCTGAAAAAATAATGTTAATATTTAAACACTTTTACAAGTTTTATTTTAAGCATGTTTTCAATATTCCACATGGGTTCAGAATTATACACACAGGCTCGTATATATATGCATAAAACTCCATAATGGTTGGAAAACCCAACAAGTTTTTTTATAAGGTTTATCTGGACATCTGGTTTTTATTTTACAGGTTTGCTAAAGATCATTTTACCTGCTTGGTCTCATGGCATGGACTCAATTAAGGTGAAGTCCACAATGTTGAGGCCAGGAGGGTTTCAGAAGCTTAATATTATTTATATAGATGGAGGCAGGTTTTGTTGGTACAATGTCCTTAGGTTTATGAAGCTACACCGTGAAACTCCCAAACATTTCAATCCTCACAGGAAGCTAAACAAATAAAGTTTTGTGGTTTGCTTGCATGGGCAGCTGCAGTTCTTTTTAAGGTGTCCATGTTGCACCACTTTTTTCTTCTTTGGCTGCAGAACTGTCATGTGCTAAGATATTTTCGGATAAAACCTGTGTGTACTAACTAGGAGCACGTAATGTTTTCTGGACGACTACGGCCAATACATGCTGGGTTTACTGACTTCTTTGAGTGGAATGAAAGTTGAAATGAATGTGCACGGCTGTTTGTGGTGTTTATATCTATGTTTCTTGGTGATAGCTGGTGACTGCATCCTGACTAAACCCTCCTGTTGCCCACTGATGATGGGCAGCTGCACTACAACCCATGTAACACTGGAAGGACTAAATTTGACTTAGAATATACACAGATGGGCTTCGTCTTTGGTCAGCGTATTTGCAGCCTGTGACCATAAATCTGCCTTTACTGTTAACAATGGCACTAAAGTTTAAGCATGTTCCAGTTTGTGATGCACTTTATTACTATTGATTAATAGAACCTGTTTCTTTTCATCTGAGAAAAGCAATCTGGATCAGAATATTGGAACAAAGGCCCAATTTGGTGCTCAAAACATAAAATGGTACAAAACATGCAAACAAATTTTCCTCAATGACTTCTCTAATGCTGAAACCTCAACTCTATAAAAAAAAAAGTTCTCAAAATGGGATTCTGTCTTGAACCCAACTAAATTACATTAGCTCTCCTAATTCTGATTGGGAGAACGGTTTAACATCCAGAAATTCCTGCAAAGCCTGTGATTCCTCTCCAAGTTGTAATGCATTCATATTTATGCAATAGAGCTGCATGAAATATTGGGTTTGAACTGTTGAGTTTTTATGTAGAATCACAAAGAAACGCTTTAGTGCGATCTTTGATGGGAAAAATATTACAATTTACAAAAATAGGCCAAAAATGTCTGCCTTCAAATAACATGAGGCAGTTTATTTGTATTTTAGTGTTGACTTACTCACTTTTATTAAATTTGGAGACCAAGATGCCAAAGCACCAAGTGGATCTTTTAGGGGTCATTTAGGATTATAATTTAAAACGACTTCACCTCTCTTGTAAAAATGTATTGGCACCACTTTGTAATGAAGGTACTAATTAGCACATTAAGTTTAGTGCTTTTTACACAGTGAACTGGCAGCAACACTGCTTAAAATCTATTAGGAAGATTACAGACTATTACAGTCGGCTTTTCTGTGATTTCTAAATGGCCTAATGATGGAATTAAGAGTCTTTCTTTTTTTCTTTTTAAAAGCGGTGAATCTTTCCTGTTCTGTATGCAACTGAAACCAAAGAGACCAGACTGTCATTCAGCCAGAGGTGAAACAATATGCTCTGGTCTTACCTTTGAAAAGGAAGTGAGAGTAATACTTAAAAGTGTTGTACGACTGCTGCATGGCAATGAAGCTTGGGTGCACTGCCTCCCCCTGCTGGCTGTCCCAGGGTTGCGCGATGAGCTGGGCACGAAATTTGAGAATGAGGCTGAAAATGCTGTGGATGATGTTCATGACTGGAGCTGCTTTCTCTGTCAGCAGACCCCTGGAGAGGTTGAGGGGAGAGAGAGAGGTCACAGAAAGATTAAAGTCAACTTTTTAATGACCTTCCAGACAAGACTAAGCTGTGAAACACCTCAGTGTGATACTAACAACCTCTTCTGAATTATTTATCCGCAGATTAAATCATTCATCATGCTCACAATTTAGCCTCAGCACATTCAACTAGAATGTGGATGAGTGTTTTATGAGGGAAATAAATAGATTGAAACTGAGATATTAAGCCTTTACCTGTCTATGGCTATGAGAGCATCTAATATAAGGCTGAAATAACTATAAATACTGACTGAATAACTTATGCTAAAACACAAGCTGTCACTTCCTGACTTCTTGAAACAAATCAAATATCACAATAGCAGTTTGTTCCAGTCAGCATGCTGTGAGGTTATAGATCATACATTTACAGTTCCAGTTCTCACCTGAAGATGGCTCTGTTGAGGTAATCGGCATGTGTGCGGTGGATGGCGTCCAGGTCACTGGCGGTGGCCAGCTTGGCCGTGAACTCGGTCCAGGACACCTGTAGGATCTGGTTGGCGATGTAACCCTGTATGACTTTTACAAAATGCTGCATCTCATGCCTGTAGAGCTGCAGCTGATGGAACTGTACCGATCGGCCTGCGCCTTTCACCAGAGCTGCAAGACATGAGCAAGGAAGCAGGTGAGGATCTGAAGGGGAGGACAAACATGCTGATTACAGGCTAGAAAACCTGCCAAAATATTACACAGAGAAAATCATACATGTGGCCTGGACATGTAAGAAATAAATCTTAGTAAAAACCCAGCAGGTTCTGTGAAGGCCTCAGAGGTTCGTCTCAGAATATTACTGAACAAAGTACATCATGCTGACCAAGAAACAGTAGACAAGTCAAGGATGAAGATGTGGAGGAGTTAAAACCTAGGTAGGATTTTACAGAACACACCAATACATGAACCTTTTACTGCAGCGGTCCCCAACCACCGGGCCGCGGACCAATACCGGTCCGTCGGTCATTTGGTACCGGGCCGCACAGAAAAAAGTATATATATATGGACTATCAGAGTCTAAGTGATGTTTTATTTTGAAAAATATAAAAAAAATAACGGTATTCTCTCCCAATTTCATCAGTCGGTGCATCTGTGCCTCTTGACACAGCTTAATTCAGTTCAAGACTCATCCTATCTTTGTGAAGCGGGATTTTCTGCGGTTACAGCGACCAAAACAAAGCTACGGAGCAGACTGGACATCAGGAGCACACTTTGTGTGTCGTTGTCTCCGATTACGCCTAGATGGGTCCGGCTTGTTTTATTTTTATGCTGTTTGTATTTGATTTATGCCAGTCGTATCATTTTACTTGATCGTATTTTTGAGCTGCATTTTACGTCCTGTTATTAATAGTCTCTAGATATAAACAAATTCTGACTTTTTTCATTTGGTGTCACAAATCACATTTTGCCAAATAAAACAACAAAAAAAAGTCGGCATCATTGCCAGCGGTCTTTCACACATGGCTATGCAGAAAGAGGGCTGCTATAGACGGGCTGCAGTTAGCCTAGGAGCTCCGCTGGTTCCCGCTGTCCTCAACTTCAGAATTTTTTTTTTTAAATGACGCATTAAATCTGTAAATGGACCATATATAAAGTATAATATTCTCGCCTCAAATGATCTTAAAACTTACTTTTAATGAACAACAGCAACAGGAAATAGAACTTTTAACTTAATATTCTGAGGTCTGTGAGCGCCCAATTCTAAGCTGCTGCTGCCGCAGTGCATGCTGGGACAGCCGTCAATCTCAAGAATGGATAAGTCTGCTCTGATGCATGCTGGGTAAAGAGTGAGGGGGAAGAACAATATCGGTGGACTTTGTCTGTTCTTGGTCTGTTGTTCTTGTTAATTGGAACAGTACTGGGGCTGATGCTGATGACTTTTCACGAGTACACGAGCACATGAGAATGCACAAGAACACATATTGAGAAACGGCCTAAGAAACGGTAGAATTAATCCATTAAATACATTGAATTTTGTGAGTTGAATGCAAGAAAATGTTCTAGAACTTAATTATTTATTATTAATTAATTAAATATTTAATTATTGTTATTATTTGAGTATTTTATTCTCATTTTTTGGGATAAAGTAGGTTTGATGTGCTGTATGGACATTTTGTAGCATCATGCTAATATTACTAAAGTTTGTTTTACTGTTTGTTTCCATCTTCTGTTTCTCTCAGTATATCAATTTCTGAGCTCTGTGAAGAGTTGCAGATCAATATCATCAAACTCCAAGAAGAAAACAGCTAGACAACGTTCCCACTGGCCTTGACCTGTGCTTAGTATGAATAAATCATAAAATAACTTTTGCATTCCTTTTTATAAATAATGTAGAGTCGACTATAAAGCACTACAGGAAGAACCCTATACCTCCTTCCTTTGAGGTTAGCTGGAGTCCGAGCTAAAGCTGCATCAGCAGCTACCTTTCCCTCACCTGTCCTCTTGAGGTGAAACCAGACATCCCTGAGGCTCCACACCATGTGTTTGAGCTGCAGCAGGAACGAAAACAAGCGGTTGTACTTGCTCATGCAGCTGTCGGTGATGATGATGTTCAACGGCCAGTCAACCTGGGGGGAAGGAGAGAGGAAAGGAAAAAAAAATAAAAATCTCTGTCAGAGCGAAGCTTAGAGAGGCTGAGAGTGGGAAGGAAATTACAGAAAGGTGGAATGAGAGTTGAGAGGAGAAAAAAAATAAAATAAATAAAAACAGGTAAAGGCAGAGTGATGGATGACGCAGGATGAGCGGAGAGAGGTGTGAATATGCAGACGGTGATAAAGTAGGTGAGAGGATTGTGAAAGGGTGAGAGGAACAGGATGAAGAAATATGGTGACATAAAGAGGCAGAACATGTGAAGCAAGAGGTAAAGATAAGCAAGCGGTGGGGGAGGGGGGCAGGATGGAGACTCAGCTGCTTCAGGAAACATGAGAGAGGAGTGCTAAGGCCAATATGTGCGCCATTCGTTTCTGAGCACGGCATGGATCTAATAAATCTGTGATGCTCAACCATTTCAGGGAGATAAGCTCATTTTCTACATGCACAGCAGTTTGTCAAAACATGTCAGGCTGTCACATTCACGCTGGGACAAACACGCCCATGTCAGCGTCCTCATCGCCACGCTCGCTCCATCAAAACGCCTCACCTTGTAACGCAGCTCCAAACAGTTGAGGGAGTCTGGGGCGTGAGGGTGGAAGGTCTCTGGCAGGAAGCGCAGGGCGAAGGTGAAGTTGGAAGCTAAGGGGGTGTCTCCATGTAGGCTGTACTGCAGGGCCTTACTGAGAATGGAGTTCAGGACCAGGGGGGTCAGAAGCTCGCCTGGAGTCTGGCCACTGGCCATCTGGAAGGTGGAAATGGAGATTGAGCACAGCACAGATCACATTTATTGACTTAAATAGGCTCATTCTATAAGACTTAAGTTTAACAAAAGAGTGGTGGAAGCTCAGCTTCCTGTGTGGATGTAGGAGTGCCAATCAGCAGAATTAGAGCTTTGACTGAATAAACAACACCTTCAGTCTGATGGGCCCGGGGAGACAGATGCACATGAATGTTCCTGCAGAACAGCAATGAGGTGTGAGCGACTTGTTATTCATGGCAGGAAGCTTAAAGCTGGCAGCACAATTAGATGCACAGGGTTTTACATGATGTTCATGGAGAAATGTCTAGACTTCCCAGTCATTACACTCAGTTTAAAATACTGCATTCACTCTGAGTATTTGGCTGGCATTTCTACAGGTCAGAATTTAAATAAGAAACCTTGCAAAAAAAAAAAAAAAAAGAGAGAGAAATAAGGAAGGTCAGATTAAATAACATAAGAAACATGGACCTGGAAAACGGTGAAACTGAATTGCAAGAACCTTTAAAAAAAAGTTTAAAAAAATAAATAAATCTTCTGCACTTTGTTTCCAAGTTTGAAGAAGTTTCTCTTCCCATCCAGGAAGATTTTTCAATCCAAAATGTCAGAAATATCATTGAGTTTGAGACTTAATAGAGTTGACCATAAACAAAGCCTTGTTTTGGCTAAGAAAACATGCAAATTGAACCGGAAGAATGAGTCTGCCCCTTAGGAATGGGGAGTCGCTTGGGTTCTTTGTTAGCCTGTAATCACCGATACCCGTCTATGTCTCTAAAGGGGGGGTCGTTAGAGGGAATTGTTGGCTTGGTTGAACAGGCGAGGTCCCCCTGATCCCCTGTAAGGGGGTGGGGTTTGCGATGATAGCGGGAAGGAGAGCTGTTCAAATAAAACGCACACTAGGTTAATCCCTTGTCTATCTGATTTACTACATCTATGTTAAATATTAAGGGTTAACAGTAATACCACAGTCTATGTAATTGGTTTAACTACATGAAATAATTTATGCACAAGAAAATTAAATAAAATCTAAACCACTGCAAAGTTTTCCACAGATGAGCATATGGGACAAAATGCTTTTTAATGGCTATGTGATCCTGCAAATCTACGTTCCCTACGCAGGCTAAAAGCAGACGTATCAAAGAGAGGAAAATCGGTCAATGACAAAAAAAAACACTATTTCAAATCTCACCAAAAAATCTGCAAAGAAAACACAGAAATAGGCCAAAAAGCATCACCTTTTCAAAGATTAGATCACTGAGGGACTGTGCAAACTCGCCATCCTCCATCAGCAGGAAGTGACGCAGCGCCTCAAAGTGTTTTTCCACCCCCAGCTCTACGAAGAAGTAGTCCACTACAGCCTTATTCACCAAGGACACACTGGGAAGAGAGGGCAAAGAGGAGCACCGATAAAAAAAGGGGAGAAATACTTGAGATCACAGAGAGAGGCTGATACCACCTATCTTTATTTTGTCATCATTGCACCACTTTCTTTTTTGTACATAATGATAAACGCAGAATCTAAACCATAATTCTGCTTTAAAATATGTAATTTATTTCTTCCTAACCCTCATGCTGTGCTCTTCCAGCTGGGAACTTACTGCGTGATGAGCGGGGCGGTGACGGAGTGCTTTATCAGCACTGGCAGGGAAACCATCTCACTGAGCTGGACAGCTGTGGTGTCTGTGGCTCTGCGAAGCGTTGGGTCCATGGGAAGGCCCCAGGGCCCCCGCGTTACCTGCTTCAGCAGCTGGGACTCAGGAGACGAAGCTGTGAGAAGGAGATGATGAGGATGGTGCTGAAGGAGTGTCTCTCTCACAGCTGCAGGTTACATAACTGAGTCTGAATCCTTTTTTTGTGTGCGTATAATTTAGGCTCTAGTTAGATAAGTTTCAGACTGATTACAGCAGTAATCACCCAGAAGCAGGTTGCTTCGCTTGCTTAGTCGATCCGATCCCCGTATTTAAGGAAACCCAGCCTAAATAATTATGGCTGCTGGTCTTGATCAGCGATGTGGAAGAGGAATTCGCTGGAGAAGACGCTGATTGATTTAGGCATGAATGCTTGCAGCATGAATAAACAACAAATTGAGAGTGAAAACGAGAGGATAGGACTTTAACAAGCTATGATCCTCCACAGCTAAACATCTACCTGTTTTTATGAAATTACTTACATTTACGCAAGTCAAGTACATGTTTGCCTAAAAGAAGACGTGCAAATCCAAACACAGAGCTGACCTGTGCGTTTTTTTTAGGTTTTAATCATTTTTTATGTGAACAAGCACCCATTTATCCATCTAGGATAATAATCTAAAGATAATATTTGCTTTTATCTCATTTTTTTTGCAATGCAAATGTTTGAAGGGCACAGGCCCCCTAACCTTCCAGCAGACCTGAAACGGCTCAAATGAAAAAGCTGAAGCTTTTTCCTGTTTATCCAATCTCTGACATCAAGCTGAATATCAAACACAAACGTTTTACTTTTCAACAAATTTAAACTGCTGAGCCAAAAGCATTCATACAGTTGAACAACTTCTTGTTTTGCAACATTCCATAGGCAAACTGCTGTGCATTTCATTGGAAGCAAATTATATCAACACAATGTGGCAAACACCTGTGCATGATTGGACATGAACTAAACTATTGAAAATATTTGTGAGCCTGAATGTTCAGAATCTTTGTTCTGTTGGAACTCTAAGTATCACAGAGCAGCTGCATTTTAACAGATTAAATTATTAACAAGATGATTTTGATTAGATAATTGCTAAAAATGCATCCCTTACTTCATTTATGCACCACTTTCTGTCAGTCAAGAGGCAGAAGTATGCAGCTTTTAGAAGCATGGATTCTTTTGAGGAGTATTGTATATCAGGCCATAGAAAGCTTTTATTTCCCCCCTTGCTGCATGTTCTGCACTAACCTAGTAAATTATAGCAGTCCTCATAGTGTTCCACCTGGTACTGGGCAGATAAACCCATGAGGTATTCCTGCTGAGACTTCTCTCCAGGAGACAGCCACAAACCAGATGTCCAAGACCCCATCCAGTCAGCGCAGGGCTCAGTGGGGCTCCCTGAATGTGAAAATAAAGACAAATATACACTTTTAGCTATTTTTAACAGTGAAACAACATAGGTGTATCAGTCATCCTAAGAGAACAAGGCAAAAACAGACATGGGATTAGAATAAGGGGTGTGTAATAGTGGTAGACTGAATATTCCAATTTTATTTCATCCAAACAATTATTTACTGATTGCAACACTAATTTATGTATTTATACAGGCCAATACAACAAAGAGGACTTTTAAATACCACGATGGGGGGGGTTCCATCTAAATCAAGAGGTCTCACTCGATACATGAGGAGAAAAATACATTGTCAATTAAAGGGCAATAAAAATTATTTTTTTATAAGAGAAAAAAGCTGTGCAAGGATTACCATCAGTTTGATCAATTAGTTATCTCTAAAATCATGTCAGAGCCCGAGACAGGAACATATGAGATGTATTTAAAGGAGGTAAAATAAAAAAAA